>NC_056731.1:1433289389-1433393849 GCF_019279795.1 Protopterus annectens | reverse complement strand
ATACTTGTTGTACAGCCAATTGAATTGATAGGTTCCATGTCCAGTAGACATGTGTGCGGAATGGGCAGCTATGTATGGGGCGTAATTTTTGTGGGTACAGTGTGCCCTTTTTTTTTTTGATTTTTTCAGGTGAGAGTGGTATGTCAGGTGAAGGTAGTCGGTACAGCTGGGGAGGTAGGTTGGGTAGGTTAACAGACAAGACAAACAAGACGCATACAAGGCGGTGTATGACACGTGTGGGGGTTACACAATTGACGGGACGGAGGTTTGGATATCCAGAGCCCATGAGCCCACAGATGGCAACAGTGGAACTGATATCCCCACCCATAGGCAGTTGCCACTGTTCCTTCACTGCCCAGGACGGGGCTGTGCTGGGGGCTGTGGGCGGGCAACGGGCATGCCCGTTAGTTGCACCACCCGTGCCTCGAGCTGGCGTAGGGGCTCGAGGACAGAGTCCCGAATCTCCCTACGCACCACAGTCTGGACGCTACGGAGGGTGAGTGGTGGATCTCCTCCGGCCACACTTGCAGAGGGGGGGGGTGAGCCCCATCCCCTGCAGCACTTCCACCCGCAGGTGGCACAGGGCCACCGGAGGAGGGTCCGGACTCGGCACTAGTACCAGGTGCACTCACCAGCTGAGGTGGGAGAGGTGGGTCCACTGGAACCCGCCTTCCCTGTCGTTCTATGTTTTGCATTATGTCATGACAGTTTGGGTTAGTGACATATAATACCATTCACAATTAGTTGTAACAGCATGCATTAGTATTCCCATTAACCAAACACCCAGATATTCACACCATTGAACAGCGTGCATAACACATGCATAATTTGAACAGTAATACACAGTCCAACAACATGCAGGGTTGATTGATGGCAACAGGCCATCAGGTGTGGATGTATGAACAGGGCGGATGCATCAACAGACATGCAAATATATATGACCCAACAGGACAGACGTCCAGGGGTGGTAATTGTGATTGCACATACCATTTTCACGCGGAATGGGTTACAGGTGGTTAAAGGGTGGGGTAAATAAAGTAATATTAACACCTTCGAATACAAATACATATGCTGTACATTTCTAATAGCTACAGTTATATATACACTACTGTTCTAACTACAGTGTCCTATATGTTAACTACTTAACCTTGCAGATGGGACTGTTACTGCAACATCAATCTACATTTTATTGCTGTTCATACACATTCATATCGAGCTTTGTTCAGATACATCATCCTGTTACCTTTGCTTTATATACTTGTAGACAAGTGTGGATGTTTGGTATATCAGACAATCATCCTATCTGCGTATTTCAGACTGGGAGCAACATATCCAGATTTTGGTGTACACATTCCACATGCAGCAACACTTTGAACAGATTTTGCTGTTTGGTTCTGAGTCTCACATGCATTTAATTCTGTCCTAACTGCAGTATAGTTTATTCAGGGGTTATTACTACTGTATTGTTGTATTCCTGACACTTTCTCACACTCTCTCACTTGCTTTCATGTTACTATTCAGACTGGTACTTCTAGGCTTTATTGACATGTTTTAACAGTAGTTATTACAGTTCTTTCCAGCAGTCTCACTTCTGTCATGTTTCAGTATTTCCACAGGGATATATTTCACACATGTGATTTCATCCTCTTCTGCAGCTATAATTTACATGCTGCTGCAGGTTGTGTACTATTTTCTTACAGGCAGGGCAGTTTTATTTCAAAATATATGTTGGACAGTGTCATGTTTAGTTTACACTTACAGGCTGGGAACTGTTGTAATCAGGCAATACTTGCATACACTTTCACACTGTTACTTGCAGATTTAATTCCTTCCTGGCTACACTGCACTCTTTTGCTGACTGTCATACATTTATATATCTTTACAGTTACTAGTAGTGGATTACTGACCTGCCTGGTGGCGCAACCGCACCAGACTATCGGCATAGGCTCTGCGGTTCGCAGAACGGACACCTGCAGCTGTAATATAAATGAAGTAATATTGGAATACACATCTCCATAATTTCAGGTAGTTTAACTTTCTACATACATAATTAATTGTTACTTACTCAGTGGTGGGGCGTTGGGTGATTGCCGGGCCTCCTGGAACCAAAGGTTCAGTTGGTCCTGCTTGCGTCTCTTCAGGTCCGCATGGTGGTGACGGACCTGCTCACCTGTCCTTGGAATTCCTGTGGCACTGGTGAGTTCATGAGCCAACTGGTCCCACGCCTCAGCCCTGTACACTCCCCAGAGGACCTGGCCCTGCATGAGTTGGGCCTCATGGTTGTGGACTAGGAGCCAGGCCATGTACCTGGACTCCTCAACACCCCACCTCTGCGCTCGAAAGCGACTACCCTCTCCTGCACCTGACATTCTGCCTGCAGGTCTGTTCTACAATCGTTTATGCTGTGTATTCCCACCTATGGGGCTTATATAGTCCGTTTTTCCCGCACATATCTGTGATTGGCCATTTTGGAATTGTATCAACTTCAGTAAACCTGCATTGTCATGCTGTAGTTTGTATTCATTCCTATATATGAGCTATTATTGCATTTCTAGGTACTGCTGTCATGGCTTAGTGGTTCTGTACCTTGACTATGGTGTATAGTATCCTGGGTTCGAACCTGGCCACTGCTTTTTATTTTTCATGACTGTCTAGACATGTTGAGGGGTGTGTCTGTGTAAAGGCAGTTTTGATATGGCTTGCTCACCGTTGCCCATTGGTTAGCTTGTTTGCGGGGTGCGCAGCTCCGCGCAAACGGGGTAAGCTGGTTTAAGCCTCATTTGGCTATCGGCACGCATATTCCGCTCAGCTCAGTTAGGAGCACATATATTTAGCATGGTAAACCACTGCTCAGCTACGGGCACTCAGTTTGCACCAGTTGGACCAATGCTTATCTACGGGCACATACACTCACTCTGTTGTACTGTAGCTCAGCTATGGGCACATCTGGCAGTTTATATTCATTTCTTAGCTCACAGTTATTCAATATAAATGGGATATTTCATTGCATTTTACATATATTCTTGTTTTATGTGTACATATGTGTCAGGGACTTGTTTCCTGCTTATTTTGCAAAAAAAAAAAAATTTGTGTTGTGGGGGCTCGAACCATGAATGCCTGCTCTGCAGCCGGCATCTCTACTGCTACGCTATTGTTTCCTGGCTTATTTTGCATATTTAGTTCTTATATGCTTTCCCATTGACTGCTAACTGTAGCTGCTTCTGGCACGCCAATAAACGAAGACTCACGGTTAAACATCTTTACAATTTAAAAAAAATATGACATGTTCATTTAGATTGTTTTATGTTTAATAGTCTGTAGGGGCATGTGTTGTGTTGTGTTTATTCACATTTCCGTGGACTCTGTTGTGGGTGTCTACTTTGGGCACTTTTACACTTCTGGGGGCATGTCCGCTTGCAGGGCTCAGCCTACGGACACACCCCCTACTGTCTTACACGGACCGTGTTCGACTTAGGTGTGATTCAGCATGCTCTCATGAATATGCAGAGCATGCTGACATCACTCTGTTTAACTGCAGCCTCCGTGTAAGAGTTATAACTCTTACACGGAGGCTTCGTGAATCCTGGGGTATGAGAAATTTGAAGCGAAGAATTTATGAACATGTTTTAGCTATAAGAAAAAAAGATAAAAATAATTCACTAACTAGACATGCAGTGAAATGTAAGGATTTTAAAAAGTTTGAATTTTTTGTTTTAGATAAAGTAGAAAAAACTTCTTTGAATGGAGATTTAAACAATTTATTAGAATGTAAAGGAGCATACTGGCAGTTATATTTGGGTGCTGACAGTGTACCAGGTCTCAATGAGACTATCAATATAAAATGTTTTTTAAAACATCAATATTGATTTATCACTCTAATATTGAAAGTATTTCAATTATGTATATTATGTTTATCAAAGTTTATTATTTTCCATCTATCACGACTTTTAAAACTTGCAATTTTTAAAGTTTATGTAATATAAATGGCTGTTATGTCATTTCCTGTTTAGCAATCATTGTTTAGTATAAAAGGAAGTTTTTAGGGTAGGGATGTATTTTTGAGGAAGTTCACATATTAAAAGTGAATGAAAGCGCTAAATCGATTGTCCGCTTGTGGTCATTTGGAAATTTCAGAACTGTGCTTTTTCTGGTTTGGTTCTCATTTTATTGGTGTTGGAAAGTATTTTTACATTTGCATAATGCCTTACTATCAACCTGCCCTACTAAGGTTTTACATTTACTAATGTGCTGTATATACCAACATTGCAATTTACTAAAGCTTGGTTTACATTTGCTTGAATTATGTCTGAAAATATCCATACTGTCTAATAACATTCAAACTGTCTAATATCGAAACTGTCTTATAGCATCCATACTAAAAATGTGACACAGAAAAAAGTCTTACCAGTTAGCAAGAAAACAGGTGATCAGGCTGTTATTGCAGATGGTTGAAATTTTTTCAAAGTCACTTGAGAAGCTGGGGAAACACAACAGGCAGCAGACTGCTGTTAAAGTAGATGTCCACCTTTTCTTGGAGAATATATGGCACTGTGACTTGAACTTCAGTCTCACTCCAGATGTAGATATCTAAAAAACTTTACTACTGCAAGCTGCATAAACTGTAATGCTTCTGTTTAGGATTTACACATATGTACAAATGTTAGTTACTGCAATTTGACTGAAGCGACCCTCTGCAGAGCTTACCATCACTCTGCCTGTGTTTGAATGCAGATTTTAGGTTCAAATGCAGGCTAGCTTGCCACTGAAAAATTATATGGTGCTGCTTACTGTGATGTGTTTGAAGTCTGCATACAGAAACTTGCAGAATATACAGTGATGAGAGAATATACTTTGCAGCACCTGTCTTTAAGAGCAGTAACCAATAACTTTTATAATAAATCACACGCACTTCTGTTACAGCTTCAGAAAATGTTCTACTTTACTTCTCATATAGTACAGATGATGTGAGAGATATAACATTTACCTCAGGACAAATGTGTTCCTACCATTACCTCTAACATAACTGCTGCAGTATGGTGCTGCTTACTGTGATGTATTTGAAGTCTGCATACAGAAACTTGCAGAATATACAGTGATGAGAGAATATACTTTGCAGCACCTGTCTTTAAGAGCAGTAACCAATAACTTTTATAATAAATCACACGTACTTCTATTTCAGCTTCAGAACATTTTCTACTTTACTTTTCATATAGTACAGATGATGTGAGAGATATAACATTTACCTCGGGACAAATGTGTCCCTACCAATACCTCTAACTTAACTGGATTTAATACAGACTTTATATATATGTTTAGTTAAGCACTTCCTCTTGTTTTTGGAAAGATACTGCCTTGATGACGCAAATGCTGATAGGTAGAAAAACATATTTTTAAGGACATGCCTTGTGGATAAACTTTCTTAGAAAAGCATATTTTTAATCTTTCTTTGAAAACTATATTTTTCAAGAAAACGCCTTGTGGATAAACACATGTCCAGTTGTCCATCTTTAAAGAAAGCAGATTAGTTTTTTCTGATTATTTTACATTCTTGCCAAGTCTGTAAGAAGTCAGCTTTCTATTTTTTTACTAAATTTTTTTTATTATTTCAAATAAGATGTCTTAAGAAACATTACATGAAATAAAGATAAGATAAATAACATATTTACAATTCTAAAACATTACTAACTTAAAACGATTATATAACTATTTACATCGGTGTCTATGCAATTAACATTGACATTCTATATTATATAAAGTTAGAAACATAAGATGATATAACTTCTTCGATCTTTTCGAATATTTCCAGTACTTTCATCCAAGAGTAATAGTAAGAAGTAGATCTTTTAGTTCTGTTCTTCACTGTTAATATTTCCATGTGAGCAATTGTTGTTGTTAAATTCTCAAATTCCTTGAACGTAGGTGAAGCCTCATTTTACAGTGTATAGTTATGATTTTACATGAAATTGCCAATAGTGACCATAGGATTTTAGTGTCTTTTTTGGTACACAGTTTGGAATAGGAGAGTTGAATAAAATTAAAGACTTTGTTAATTGAAAATTATCATTATAAGCAGTCTGAAAAAAATAGTTAATGGATTTCCAGTACATATTGAGACTTATTCATTCATAAAAAAACATGCTGCCAATCTGCTTTTATCTTGGTATGGCATCTCCAACATTGATCTTCAATAGAATACATTTTGGCTAACCTATGTGGTGTATAGACATTTCTGTGTAGATATCTCCAAGTGAATAATTGCCAGTATTTTGATAATGTAGAAAATTTGGAAGATTTTAGAATATTACTTTTTTCTTCTTCAATTGGAGGATTGTTTATTAAAGTATAATAATCTCAGTATGATTTTTCATGATAGTTTTTTGTTTTTCTAACAATTTTATAGATATTAGACAAATAACCCGTACCCTGATAAGGCTGTTTTGTGATAAGAATAAGGTATTCAATGAATTTTGGAGCTTCATGTCTAACTGAATGTTGCATTTGTTCTATTTTATTTATAAGAAAATGCCTTAGATTTTGTAAAAACAACCAATTGGCTTTATTTATATTATAGTTATAAATTATCTGTTCATTTGTTATAATTTTCCCTTTCTCTATAAGTTGATGCCAACAGAGTAATGTTTCTTTTTTAAGTATTTTTATTTTAGATATTTGGAATGTATCTAGAATATTTGGTGTAAAAGCTATAGGGAAAATAAGAAAAATCCAAGAATTAATATTTGGTATTTTTTTTATATATGTTTTGAACACTGAAAGTGTAGAGCTTATATAGTTTGATGGCAATTTATTAATATTATTCCTTTTCCCTAAAAAAATAATCTTTTAACATCTATATAAGGGGTGATGATATTACTGTTAAGTTGTCTTGTATGTGATTATAATTGATTTCTATGTAAATCTGCTCATGGGCTTGTTTCCATATAGGTGTGTATGAATTATTTAACCATAGTATTATGTTTTTAATAATGGATGAGGTAATATATAAATCAATATCTGGTAAATTAATTCCACCGTCTTCCCAATCTGGTAAATGTTTATTTAAGGCTATGTTTATTTAAGGCTAACATTAATAGACTATATTATTTGGAAACCATAGAAAATTTAAAATTAGTTTATTGTATCTTTGAATAATATATTTGGGAGGTGACAATGAAAAATTTTGTATTAAGTATAATATTTTTATTATTCCAGTAACCAATTGTTTGTTCTATTTTGTCTAGTATTTTATTATAGTCAAATATTAGAGAATCTGTTAATTCATTGAGTAGATTTATTCCCAGATATAATAATTTTCTTTCTGTTACTATATATTTGGAAAATCTTTTGTTTATATTGTTTTTTTTTTTTTTTTACAATTACAGGGCATAATTTTAGTTTTGTTTTCATTAAATTTTAAGCCTGAAATATTTTGAAATTTATTCATGGAGTTGAATAGAGCATTCAAAGACTCATTTGCATCTGAGAGAGTTAATAGTATGTCATCAGCAAAGAGTTGGATTTTAAGGTTTAACATTTTATTAATACAAATGCCCTTTATGATATTGTTTGATCTGATTTGATTTGCAAAGGGTTCTATGAGTAATGCAAATAACAATGGTGATAAAGGGCAACCTTGTTTAGTTCCCTTTTTGATTGTTATAGGACCTGATCTATGCGATCCTAGTTTAACATATGCAGTAGATTTTTCATATAGTATTTGGATAAGATTATTGAAATTAGAAGGCAAGTTATATTCTTTTAAAACTAGTGAAAGAAAGTTCCAGTTAACCGAATCAAAAGCTTTATTAATATCTAATGAGATTACATTTAAATCTAGGACTTTTTGTTTGCTATAGTCTATTAATGTTAGTATTCTTTTAATATTATCTGAAGTATTTCTTCCTTTAATAAAACCTGTTTGATCTTTGTGAATTAAGAAAGGAAGAAAGTGTTTGATCCTATCTGCGTATATAGCCATAAACATCTTATAGTCTATATTGAGTAATGATATTGGTCTATATGAGGAACATTGCTTCTCATCTTTAACTGGTTTGATAATTGGGGATATCAATGAATATTTCCAAGAGGGTGGTATATTCAAATCTTTCTTGGCTATATCATATACTTTTAATAATAAGGATATGGCTTGATTGGGTATTAAGTTATACAGTTCTGGTAGCATATTGTCTGGGCCAGGTGCTTTATTTGTCTTGAGCTTTTTAATTTGTGATTTTAATTCTGTCATATTGATTGGTTTGCTTATAACGTCTATTTGTTCTTGTGTTAATTTAATATGAATATTATTTTCTAAGTATTTTGTTATATCCTTAGTAGGCATATCTTGAGTGTTTATGGGATTATCAATGTTAAATTGGAGTCTGAATGCTTCTAAAATATCATTTAGTTCTGTAACTCTTTTGTTAGTATTAGGAATAAATATTTCTTTTATTTGTTTAGATTTGATTTTATTATTTTTGTTCTAGTTGTTACGTGTCTCAGGTGTGCTGAATTAGTAGACTATGAGTTTATTTTTATCTTTTCTAAGTTAATCATAATTTTATGATGTAACAATTCTGTATACTTCTTATTGATTTGTGTAAGTTCTTGAACTTGAGTAGTATTACCCTTTTGTATTTCCAGTATCAATTTATCTGCTTTGTTTTGTAAGTCTAGCATATCTTTATTCCATAACTTCCTTTTATTTATTTACCAGGATAATATTTTCCCTTATGTAACTGCTTTTAATGAATCCCAGACATATATTTCTGAAACATCTTCTGTGTAATTTATTTCTAGAAAGTTTTTGATTGTTTCTTCATAAAAGTCTTTGAAATCTGTCAATTTTGTGATATAGGAAGGTATCCTAGTAACGGGATTTGAATAAAATGTTGTAAGCTCTATCTCAAAGACTATGGCATTGTGATCAGATAAGGGACAATTTATAATTTTGACTTTGTCAATTTTTGTTATTAGGTCATTGGCAACATATATTCTATCAATTCTAGAGTTAGTTTTATATCTATGAGAATAAAATGTGAAGATTAGTGAGTCTGGTTCTGCAAATTCATTTATATCTTTTAAATACAATGTATCTATAAATTTTGATAGTGCTTTAGAGACAGGTTGTTTTCTTCTTTTAGATTTAGAATCTGTATCTTTTTCATTCATTATACAGTTGAAGTCTCCTGCCACTATCAGGCTACCCTTAGTTAAATGAATTATCTCTTTAAAGTGCTGTTTAACTGTTTTTAATCCTAGTCCTGGGATCCAATATAGATTTACTAACATATAGATTATCTTATTTAATTCTATTGAAGCTAGACAAAACATACCTGATGTATCTTGATGAGTAGTAATTATTTTAGGTGTTATAGTTGAGTTGCGAAGTAGTATAGCTACTCCTCTTTTTTTGTTTTGCATTGAGAATTTATTAGTACTGTGTAATTATTAATATTTAAGTTGTTTATATCTCTAATAAGTGTGTCTCTTGTAAGATTACTATTTGTGGTTTATGTAAGTTTATGTACTTGAACAGGCTTCTCCATTTATTACTATTATTTAGACCATTAACATTTATGGATAAACATTTCATTTACTAGTTTTGAGCTTGTTTTATTTGTGAGTTTATGTAAATATTGTTTATTCTTAGTTCCGTCTTGGATACAGAATTAAAGTTTTTCTTGTATGATTTTTGCATGTTTCTGAGTGACACCAAAGTGATAGAATAAAAAAAACAAAGAACTTCCAAACTTGTAATTCTTAACCTTAAAAACCATTCTCTATTGCTATGAGGTAATATACCTCTTTGTTTGGTTAGTGAATCTAACCAAACAAACTTTCTACCCTCACAAATAATATTTGGATCAGTTTCTCTTATCCTCTTAGTTTTTAAATAAAGATAATTGAATAATATATTAAGATAATCTAATCAGCTAAAATATATAAATACATTATTTACTCTTATCTTATTGTAATTCAATAATACTTATTTCTAATCAATTTTCAAAAAGGTACAAATATTTAGATTAAGGTAGTATCATTTCAAAATAGTTTAGGGCATTAATAAACATCATGTTAAAATCTATAACTGTATGTTGCAGACATCTGTTGAAAACTATTTACTGACATTAATGTACAATACAATACCATTATTGTGTAAATGTTTTAGACTACTCAAGTCCAAAGCCAGTGTTTAAATTACTATTTTCAAAGTCATATTGGAATAAAAACATGAATAGTTCTGAAACCACATCATATTTCATGTTTAACATAAACTGAAATGCAATACAATGTACAAGTATATTAATATTTCTTTAGTAGACATTAAATATGTTCCTCTGATTGCATTTTTCAGCTTTTCAAAGGCAATTCCCATGGCTGGAGACAACAAGATCAAAATTTAGACATCTCCCTTATCCAAGAGACTACTTATAATGTTGTTACTTGATTGGGTGTTTTGTTGTTAACACTTTTATCAACTTTCAGAGGGACTTTGTATAATCAAAAAGACACAGTACAGAGGTAAAACTACAGTGCACTTGACCACATTTTCAAAGCAAACATCTATGTATATCACATATTAACTCTTACAGCTTAGACTGACACTTAACCAGTGAGTTTATCTGCTGACAGTAAGTGCTGGAGATATAATTTTGGCTTACTTAACACCAGTAATTTAATCTTATGATTGAATCAAAGTTTAGAATTAAACATCCGGAGCTTCTCATTATAGTATTTAAAAAGAATACTGGAGAACATATCAAAATAATGGAAGCTGCTAAGATTTAAACTATTATATATGAAAATGTTACTGGTTAAAATTCCTAACCCACTTTGCAGTAAATAGACAAAATGTATTTAAACTATGGGGTAACACCTTTATTACGTCAGAAAGGTGATTAAGAAGCTTGATTTTCCTCTAACATCAGAGGATAGCTATGGTGATCCATGCACTGCAAGATCATTATTTATCCTGGTAATTGCTTTATGACTGTATATAGAAATATTTAATTCAAATAATTAACTGGCATTACAACAATGTTTCTCAGAAAAAGTTGTTTTACAGTTAATGACTAGATAGAATGCATCATTGAGAGGATATACTTATCAAATGTCAAGTGCTTTAGCTATAATATGTGTCCCCTCAAATTAATCCCTGATGAATTTACTGCTTACTAAACTTGCAGACTAATATTGGTGTCTTTTCATGTAGTCATATTGGAACATGAAAATACAGGTCTGCTGGTCAGGAACAATCAGGCTCTCAACTGTTAGACAATGCTATACATTTGTCTGCAGAAAGGTTTGAGAATTACGGTTGCATTGTCAAGCATTTTTGTTTACACAAACAGTAACATGATATACCCATATACACTAGTATTGTGTCATTCTTGATAATGCAAAAAGCCAGGTAATACTATAAGAAGGGTGTAGCCACAGCCAGGTAATATAATAAGAAGAGTACAGCCACAGTCATTATTCAGATGAGTAAATGGGAACAGCATGAGCCATCTAAGGATGGATAGCTCGCTGAGTCCCTGACACAATGTATGTTCACAATGCATGGTAACTTAATAATAAATTAGGGTGTGGGCTAAGCCTCTCCCTGTTCTACTCAAATTGGATTTAATACAATATGTGTAGAACACAGATGCTTCGACAAAGTTCAAACCTATATGGGATATAAATATTGTATAATTGACACATTGGGTTAAATCCTCTGTTGTTATGTTACTTATTATAGTTGTTTATATGATTATTGCTTTTACTTTCTCTATCTAGTATATTATACTGTTATTTAAATGCTTGATTTGCTCAATGTACATTTAACCTTCTGGTTGCATCCCATTTGTCCACTTGAGGGCATATTTTGGCAGCAGGACATTAGTAGTATTTTGTAGGAGCACCATTCCTTAAAATAAACCTGCCCGTTGCTTGACAGTTACTAGTTTCTTTAGAGAATTTGTAAAACAGCAGTGATTCTATTTGCTGATGATTAATTTCTGCTCTTTAAACTCTGCTGTACAAAACATAGTAAGGGATAGCTAAAATGTCTGGAAAACTAAACTGACAGAAAGACAAGCAGATATATGTCCTTATCTATCAAGGTGCTAGAAGACATCAGAAGCCATAAGCTGAAAGTGCTTTAAAAATATATCTGCGTATATTTAGATGAACCTCATATGTTATTTACATTTCATTAGAAGGAATTTAGGTTTCTGTATCTTTAAATGTGAACCTAGCTTATTTCCTGACAAGACGTCAATTAGAAAGAGTCAGGGGATGGTGTACACAAGTAAATGTAACAAGCAATAAGTAACTCAAGTTTCTAGTGATGTTTGTGGCTGTTAAATTGTCTCGAGAACCAAGCGGGAAAAGGTACGTGCTTTTTCTTTTTTTATTTTCCCTTCTCTTACTTCGTGACAAGCTCATGTAGTGTGCACACGAGCACTCTAGTTTGCGGAGTAGTGTTCACAACTATCAAACTTTGCATTTAAACATTCTATGCCTTATTTCTCTACAAAAGTAAAGACAACAGGATATCTAAGCTAGTCACAAGCATCTCTCAACTCCGGATGTCCGGAGCCACAACACACCTGATTTATAGCCTCAAAATATCACTTAAAACATATTTTTTCACTGTACTATATCAATATGTGCATATGGGTCAAAGGCAGAAAATCTTTTAAGATTATTTAAAGTAGTCTTATAATACATCTAAACTGAAATACTTAATTTCAAAAGCAACACATTTTCGCCCAGCATTAGCGTTTATCCAAACAGGGACACTTTTAACTTATAAAAAGTAATGCCATCAGGGATGTAACTGATAATAAGTTATATAGCAGCCATTACTATACCTATTAAGCAATATAACCATATACTGATTAAAGTATTATAAGTTAATGAAGACTTTATAAAAAGAAGAGAAAAATAGAAACAACAAAACACAAAGAGAGAAAATAAATAAATAAATAAATAAATATACAAATAAATAAATATTTGAGAACATTATTATGCATTGATTACTCTGATTAAGAATATGAAAATAATAGATGGACAATAATGAAAAATAGAGTAATGTTTAAATTATGCTTAGTATATTGAT
This sequence comes from Protopterus annectens, assembly GCF_019279795.1. Lineage (NCBI taxonomy): Eukaryota > Metazoa > Chordata > Ceratodontiformes > Protopteridae > Protopterus > Protopterus annectens. Next base: position 1,433,380,744 of record NC_056731.1, on the reverse strand, counting down.
GTGATTTGAGATAAATGTATTTAAATTTATGCTAATTTTGACATTTAATGTATAATTGAGAACAGTACCTGTTTCAGTGTAACTTGAAGACAGTAAGAACTTTTCTTTTGTTGTTAGTATTATTATTTAGATTTTTACAGAATATAACATATGTAAGATTATTTGTCCTTTAGTTTTTTTTTTTCTTTTGCTCAACAGTTTTCCAATTATTTACTTCAGCATTTCTTTTCGGTGTACTTATTGTCCAGTCCATAGATTCTTCATGTGTTAGGATGTTGTTGTTAGTAAGGTATTTTGTTGTTGAATCTACTGTTTCAAATATTTTTATTCCATTTGGTAGAAAAACTCTCAGTCTTGCTGGAATAAAAGATGGACTTTCAATTGCTTTTTCTTCAAGGTTTTTATTATTGGTAGAAATTATTTTCTTTTTGAAACCACCTTTGTAGAATAATCACTGTCAAATCTTATTAATGAATCATTGTATTTGATGGGAGAATTTGCCCAAGCATTTCTTAATATAAGATCTTTATCTTGTGTAGAAAAAAGTCTCACAATTATAGATCTCGGCTTGTTCTTACTTGGAGAAGAAGTATTTCCAGAAGCTGCTAGTGATTTATGCGCACGTTCTATACCATATGAAAGAGCTTCAGGTATTTTTGTTACATCTGGTATCCAGGTGGTAAGAAAGTTTATCATATTGTCCCCTTCAGATTTTTCTGGTAGACCATATATTCTAATATTATTTCTTCTTGTTCGATTTTCCATATCATCAAGCTTTTCTAGTAAATATGTGTTCTGTTGAAGTAAGAATTCAATTTGTTGTTCTTCTATTTGGACTCTAGTGTCAGTGAATTTAATGACTGTTCAATAACTGATATCTGTCCTTTCTGCTGTGTAAACATTTCTTGAAGCTGTTCCAGTTGTTGTGAGCACTTTTCTTTAAAAGTATCTATTTTATTGTCCATCTTATCGATTTTTATTGTAAGTTCCTGGATATTTGTAATGAGAGATTGCAGGTCTTTTTTGAGAGAAGAGTCTTGTACTGTATTCCTTAGATGACTCATGCTGTAAAGTTGATATTGGTGCTGATTTTCCAGTAATTAATCTGACAGGAATTATTCAGGTTCTGACAATAAAATTTTTCTTATAGATGCTCGACGTTATTAGAAATAAGTTAGTAATAAATATTTCTTCAAATTAAATATTATTTTGTAAAATTCCTGTCAGGAATTGTATTGAGGTAAGAGAGCTGAAATGAAGTGCAGCTATCAGTTCAGCATCCTAGCCACGCCCCCAGAAGTCAACTTTCTTGATGTGTGTGTGTAACACACTCATAAGCAAGTTCTTTATTTTTTAAGCCACAGTCATTTAGTATGGATGCTAATCACATATTGCTAAACTCTGTTTCTGCATTTAAGCAAGCTTTATCTTATTCCTTATTTATGTTGCATATTTGTAGCAAAGTTACTTTCATCCTTAAAATCTTGTTGAGCATAATCTTACAGTTATGGGCCCTTTTGGGTGTGAGGGGGGATGAGGTTTGCGCTGAACCTGTCTGCCAGGATGTTGGCGATATCGGTCGGTTCAGTGTATTGTGTCCCATTCTGCACTAACTCCAAGCAGATCTGAGCATTGAAACTTAGATTCTTGACATAGGTAAAGAATGCCTTGTGCTTATCTTTGGAGTCCTTGGTAATTTTTCTTTCAAAGCTCACCTTGGATGATTTTATGAGGGATCATAGTTTCTTGCTGATACTGATCAGGGATGTCTTCCCTTCTTGGGATTTTACTCTTTTCTGTACTAGTTTCTCCCTTCTATTGTATAGATTGTTTATGGCAGGAGTCCACCAGACTGGTTTCCTTTCCTTGGAGGAGTGAGTCTTGGTTTTGCTTGGGATGGCATGATCCATGCATTCTTGTAGCTGCCCATAGAATGCATTAGTAAAGGATTTTGTTGCGTGGACAGTGTTATCCTTCAGCTTGGGGGCTTTGAAACTTTCCACCTCGGTCTTAAGTAACGTGAAGTTTGTTTTTGAAAAGTTTTTCATGGTGGTTTTCTTGGGGTGGGGGCAGAATATAGACATCCAAAGTGATTGGTTTATGGTCAGATCTAACCAGCGAAGGGTTGAGCTCTGGAGTGGAACACCGGTCAACCATGTTGGCGATGACCAGCTCCAATATGTTGTCACCTTTGGTGGGAGTGTTGACCAGTTGAACCAGGGTATTTGAGTTTATAAATTCTAGGAAAAGTTGGGCAAGGGAGTTAGTACTTGAGTAGTTCTCCCAGTTAATGTCTGGGTAATTGAAATCACCCAATATTAGGGTGTTTGGTAGGACCTTTATGTTTCCCAGTGTTTCCAGAAACACGGAATGGTGGTCCGGAGACATGGTGGGTGATCTGTAGCAAGCTACAATTTGAATTGCAGTTTTGCCCATTGTTAGTTGCATGTGGATGATCTCTGAAGCATCATGCTGTGCCACTAACCTGGAGATGTGGGTATCCTTGATGAATATTGATACGCCCCCACTTTTTGTATTTTGGTTTGGGTTCTGTGGCCGAAATTTATGGTATGAGTTGTAGCCTGGTAGTGCTGGGGTGCTCTCTACAGCCTTAAACCAAGTTTCTGTTACTGCACATATATCGATTTTCTCCATACTGAGGAGTGCCTCGAGTGTGTGCATTTTGAGGTTTAGACTTCTGGCATTGAGTAGCATTACCCTAAGTTTTTGTTACTTGTGCTATTTGCAGCAGTGGGTTTGTCTTTTGAGCCTTGCCTAAAAAAGGCACTATGGGGGTGGCAAAAGCCTTGGCCAGTATTAGAAAGCCTAAGGGTGACAAGTGCAAGCTATCTCTATCGAAGCAGCGTGGCTTGTCGAGCATGTCATCCTAGGTGGACAAACACCGGATCCCACCAGAAACTTGGCCAATTGTTGAAATCGAGAATTTTTTCTTTGTACTGTGGTATCATTCTTGGTGAGGGCAGTATGCTACTCAGGGTCAGGGTCATACTGGCCTGGGCTATATGATCAGAGAGCTCTTCCATGTCTCTTTTCATGTAGTCCAGGGAGGTACAGCTCAGGTCATTCACACCAACATGGACAAAGACAGAGTCATATTTGTACTTGTTCTGGAGTGACCTGAGTGCTTGTGTTATGTGGCGGATCCTGGCAGCTGACAGGCAGCTAACAGTAACCTTCTCCTTATTCAGCCTAGTGAGTGGGACGTCAGTGTACCTGACTATAGAGGCACCTATTACTAGTATGTTGGGTATGTTATTTTGCCTTAAGGGCTGTGATTGCATGGCACACTGGTTTTGTGAAAAACAAACTTCACGTTACTTAAGACTGAGGTGGAAAGTTTCAAAGCCCCCAGGCTGAAGGATAACACTGTCCACGCAACAAAATCCTTTACTAATGCATTCTATGGGCAACTACAAGAATGCATGGATCATGCCATCCCAAGCCAAACCAAAACTCACTCCTCCAAGAAAAGGAAACCAGTCTGGTGGACTCCTGCCATAAACAATCTATACAATAGAAGGGAGAAACTAGTACAGAAAAGAGTAAAATCCCAAGAAGGGAAGACATCCCTGATCAGTATCAGCAAGAAACTATGATCCCTCATAAAATCATCCAAGGCGAGCTTTGAAAGAAAAATTACCAAGGACTCCAAAGATAACCACAAGGCATTCTTTAGCTATGTCAAGAATCTAAGTGGCAATGCTCAGATCTGCTCGGAGCTAGTGCAGAATGGGACACAATACACTGAACCGACCGATATCAACTGCAAACCTCACCCCCTCTCACACCCAAAAGGGCCCATAACTGTAAGATTATGCTCAACAAGATTTTAAGCATGAAAGTAGGTTTGCTACAAATATGCAACATAAATAAGGAATAAGATAAAGCTTGCTTAAATGCAGAAACAGAGTTTAGTAATATGTGATTAGCATCCATACTAAATGACTGTGGCTTAAAAAATAAAGAACTTGCTTATGAGTGTATTACACACACACACATCAAGAAAGCTGACTTCTGGGGGCGTGGCTAGGATGCTGAACTGATAGCTGCACTTCATTTCAGCTCTCTTACCTCAATACAATTCCTGACAGGAATTTTACAAAATAATATTTAATTTGAAGAAATATTTATTACTAACCTATTTCTAATAATGCTGAGCATCTATAAGAAAAACATTATTGTCAGAACTTGAATAATTCCTGTCAGATTAATTACTGGAAAATCAGCACCAATATCAGCTTTACAGCATGAGTCATCTAAGGAATACAGCACAAGACTCTTCTCTCAAAAAAGACTTGCAATCTCTCATTATGTATTTCATGGTTTGTGTTTGGGGGGTGGAGGTTGCTTGGATGTTTGCTTTGGTGGTCTCTGTCAGTTTTGCAGATTTTTATTTAGAGCTTCCAAGTATGTTTTTATATATTTATGTGTGTTTTTTGCCAGTGCTGGTTTAATGGGTCTGTGTAAGACTGGTGGTGTGATGCAAGTATTTCCCTTCTCCTCTTGACTGTCTGATCCAGTCTTGGGTTGAGAGAGCTTAGTCTCTAGTCTGGCTGCATAACTGCATCTCTTACATGTATTAGTGTTTGGTGGTAGGAGGAGGGGGTTGTCTGTGTACATGAGGCAGTTGTAACATTGCCTCAAAATGCCCAGATTCACCAGCTGGACTGGAGAGTACACCTGAAACTGTCCTTTGGACATGCCTGGATAGGTATAGTGAACTGTTTTACTGGATGGTTGGTAAGGTCGAATAGAGAGCCTTGTCCTTCTGTACAGTACAGGAGGGTCTAGTGCTAGGGTTTTTAAGTACTTGCTATAAGTTTTGAGCAAGTGCCGGGCTGAGAAATGAATGGCTTGAGTGCTTAAGTTGAAAGTTTGTCTAGTCCCAAGGAAAAAATTGAAGTGGAGACTTTGTGGAGTTTTTCTCCTCACCAGACACTGCTGATGTCATCAGCTATATCTGATTTCTGAATGTGCACTATTCCCACCAGATCAGGGTCAGAGACTGGCCTGGAAGCCAAGCGGAAGTCACCTCATCCTATACGATCCAGATTACAGTGGCATGACTTTCAGTCTGTCCACATATATCATGGCATGGTTTGTAGGCCCTGTGTTTTCTTGGTGAGAAACACTTGTGGTCTCTCCAGCTGCTGCATGTGTCTGGTGAGGCACATGCATAAGAGAGCACTATATTCTTTTAGTGTTCTAATGAGATTTGAGTACAATGCTGTAATATAATCCTCAGATCTGAATACGATAGCATGACTTATGATGTTCACAATATAGGCTTTCAGTAACAGTGTGGACACTTGGTGGAAAGTTCAGATTGCTATCTAAGTGTATTCCTAGTGCTTGCACCACTGGGTTTCAGCATGCCAGAATTGTTGTCAATGCTGCAATTAACAGGAAATTCCACTTTGCAGAAGGACAAAATAAAAACTATTTTTTTCATTTATTTGTAGACCATGTGGCTTCATCAACAATCATTTGTCTGTGTTAGTCCCTCCTGTAGTATGTCATCACTATAGATAGACTCAATGATTGCACCCCATATGCAACAATCAGTCAAAGCAGTAAACCAAGGGCAGTATACTTTAACCTGAACTGTTGAGAAATAGACTCCAAACAGTAAAGGGCCAAGCACAGATCCCTGAGGTACATCAGTGGTGACAGCTCTATTGGTACAGGTTGATTCACCAATTTTTACAGTATGTGTTCTGTCAGTGAGCCAATTGGATACCCATCTAGTGACGTAAGGGTTATTCCCCAGCTGAGTGAGTTTCTCAGTGAAACCTGCATTGGAGATTGAGTCCAAACCCTAGGCCAAATCAGGATAGCCAGAATCAAGATGCACTGTCTTACTTTTATCCAGGCCTATCACATAGAATCAATTGGCTGTGACAATATCACAGATCATCTGTTGTGTTACTCAGCACATACACCTTCCTGACATGGTTGAATACACACTTTAACACATCCTCCACATAGACTATGTTCCTGTAGGAGGGTGTACGTCAACATGCATCCATGTCATTTGGGGGGGTCAGCACCCGATGCATGCATTTATAGACACATTCTGACTCTCTTCATCAGTAAGGTAGACCAACATGTCATCATGGACCTTTTCCTAAATGGGCACTAGTAATATCCCGGCTATGTGCAACAGACCTGTGTGCGTTGTTAATGCTACATCATGTCTGTTACATCTGTAAGATGTCCTCAAAGAGGTCATCAAGGGAATGCATGATGACAACACTATCATCCTTTTGAACATGATAAGTTCAAGGCATTTCACACAAATCCACACTGAGGTATTCACTCAACACTGTCAGATGTAGCCATAAACACCTATATCACCAAGTGGGGCGATCACTGTATCACATACATGGCATGAAAATATGTTGAAATGTGTGAAGTGAACTATATCTCAGGTCCAGTGATCATGTCTGTACATCAGGGCTGTCTGCTAGGCCCGTTCCTGTCCATTATCTACATCACAGACATCACAAATTACATACACATCCTGTGTCCAAACAGCTGTCTGAAGGACTACAGACTCTGAGCAATAATTGACTATGATATTAGTATAATACAAACAGTATCAACACACACCAAACATTGCTGCCACAGCCATGACAACACCTGCAATGACACAAAAAGATGGAGGGATTTGTTACGTCAGGAAAAGAAGCACACAACCCAAGTTTAATGTAGGCATCACACCCTATAATCAGACATACCATCTATGTAACCTGTGTCCTGAGGTAGATGGTATGTGCAAAGTACACCAGCATGTGGCCACAGTGCTGACTACTCCCTTGTATGTGTCACAAATACTGATTATGTGAAGGACATCCACATCACAGGCCATAATACCTCTATAGTTCACAGTTTTCATCACACTAATAACTGAATACAATGCACTCGTCTTCATGTAGATCACTACACACCTTCTAGTGATATCTAACTGAAGTGCACCACCTTTGCCACAGTGAGCTGTCACACATCTAAGTGGCCACACCTAGGTATTCTTTTTGTGGCAGAAACATTACTGTCTGATGGTGCGGAAACCCCATCAAGGTGCTACACACTATGCATGCATGATACCTGCTCCGGTGATGAACACAGTACATACATAGCTGTTTGACAGCATTAATGGCATGGGTAACGTTTGTGACAGTGCGGATTGTGCAATATATATATATATATATGTATACACAAACACACACATCTATATATATATATATATATATATATATATATATATATATATATATAGATATATATATATATATATATGCCCTACACACCTGTCAACTAGCCAGCAGTGATCATAATGTCCATACAGGTATAGCAGTGTCCCTCCTAACACCTTAGTCATATTTTACAGTGTAAGGATAGTGTGCGTGATTACCCTCCTACAGTGAAGACATGTTATAATAGCTCTACAAGTGTGTTTGTGCAGAACCCTCTCTGATAACTCTAAATCACATATGTTATGTCAGAGGCATGGGATTACTGGTGGTATTATTCTGATATTGTCCATGATTGTGCGAGCTTCTTCTAATGTTGTCAATGAACCTTTACCTGTGTTCCACTTGACGGAGACCTCTGATGAGATTACAGTCATATTCAGGCAAATCAACTTGCACAGCTTCATAAAATGCACCCTGCCCAAATTGCATATAACATCCCTGATAGATGTCCTCTGCACTGTCCATGTAAGGATGTTTATCTCACACAGACATTCTCCCATTATGTCACCTTGTATGACAGTCAAATAATACACATTTTCACTATGCAGTCCCTACTGTACCATATTAATATGTGATTGGTGTTGCTGCTACAACCATCTTCCATTGACATACTCTCATCTGCTGTACATTAAGTTGTTTCATCTGTCTTCTTTCCCTGTGTTCATTCCTACAATTCATCTATGTCTCCCTATTCAATACACACTTCCCCTGAGTGTTTATTTTACATTCCAGTCTATGTACCCTTAAGATCATTTACACAAATTCAGTACAGAATGCCAGGAATGGGATTTCACAATAATCTGCACTGTAGACACACTGTCCTGTTCTGAGGTTGGACTTTATAGTTAACAATCATACCTCTTAAATGTCCAGATTTTCACAGAATGTCTAGATTTTTGTCTTTTTATCTTTTGATGTGATCCTTATTAAATGTGTGGTTTTCTGCCATATCACTGGGATAATCTCTGAACTGATATGACTCAATAATTACATACATTTGAGTTTCAGACCTCAAATCCTTCAGAAAACATATCTTCACACAAACCCCTTGTTATTCTAGCACATTTCTAAAGAGCAAATATGTCAGATATGTTCCTATTTTGGGTCATTGTCTCTCCATTATGCTGGCCTTTGTCCAGATGTCTTGCACTAAACGATTGAGAGCTATCTGTTAAGCCCTGCTCATCATTGTGGCATTCTGCAGAAAACTGTGGCCCTTCAGTGCTCTGATTTAAAGACGGTTGCTCTCCATGTTCACTTACATGGTTAAAACCTCGCTTATTTACTTTTAAAAGCAGTGCGCAGCATGAATATCCAGTGAACACTGCTGCTCACCGCACATCACCATGCACCCATGTAAACTCTATGTAGGCTTTGCACAAAGCTTGTAGATAGTGTATTGAATCCCAGCGATTGTTCTTATAAACTTAAAAAGTTGATAGAATAGAAGAGCATGTTGGGATGAATTTTCTGAATGCTATGAAGTCTAAAATGCAAATGTATGTAATTATTTAGTGACTTCAATCCTCACTGACTTGCCAGAAAACAACAAATTATATGAGGAATAGACCAAAAATATGAGACAAAAATCTGGACAATTGAGAGACATGTTTGATAGCAACACTTGTTTTTTCTAGAGATACGAACATATGTTTGAACTGCAAGACATTACATTTATTTTTTAAAAGGCTTAGTCCACACTCATTGGCAGTCAGAGTACAACCTCAAAACAGCAGCTGATATAAAGATAAAGCATCACTTTTTATTATGTCTGCCTATGCACTACAGTAAGCCTGGACTGCTGTGGATTTGAGGGCATTCAGCAAAATTTGCATGGCTTCCTTAATAAAGTAGGACAAAAAAAACTGTTCCTGACAATGGGTGACATAAGTGCTCATTTTGGCACAGGCAGAGCAGGATATATATGACAGCTGCATGGTTCCATTTAGTTGAGATTATAAGAATAATAAAGGAGAGTCCATTCCAGGTTTATGTCTAGAAAATGGCTTAATAGTGGCAAACACATGGTTCACCAAGACAGACAGTCATAAGATCCCATACAAGAGATGACTGATTGCAACTCATGTAGACTTCTTCCAAATAAGAGAAGGACATTGGTGTCAAATCAGGGATCAGGGATGGCAAAGTCACTGCCAATGAAAGGACTGGGTTGCATGCAGTGGTCAGCAAAGGCTCTAATGAACAGAGACTAGGATGAAGATCTATATGCTGAATGGAGTAGACAAGTGTTGAAGGAAATATCTATAACTCTATTAATGTAAGAAGAAGAAGAGGAAATATGTACATCAGAAATCCAAAAAGACAAAGAAGAAAAAGAATGGCAGTGTCACAAAACAGCATGTATGAAGATGATCAAACAGATATGGAGCTGAGCCAGGAATGGAAATGACATATATAAGGAATGGTAGTGATGGAATGCAGAAGTCCAGGACGTTATCAAAAGAAAGAAGTAGTGTAGGAATAAATGGAAGAAAATAAGGAAAAAGCGAAGAAAGAATAATGGCCATCTAACAAAAAGGCTAAAAGAATAGTTGAAAGGGCAAATAGCAAGGAGTCAAAAGTACTGCTATCATTTTCTGGAAAGTGATTCAGCAGATGGCACAAAGAAGATATATCAGGATGCAAGGCAACAAAAGAAAGTCAAAGAAGATAGTCAGCAGACACCATTCATAAGGCACATCAGCAGCAATCTGCTTATCAGTCCAGAGGACATCAAAGTTAAATGGAAGCTGTAATTAATGAAGCTTTTGAATGAAGAAAAACACAGAGAAGTTGCACTGCCACATGCACAACCTGTGAAGAAAGAGGAAGAAGACTCCACTCAAGGAAAACTATGAAGTTCACTAAGCAAAATGAAGCCAGAGAAAGTGACAGGCTCAGATGAAGTCACAGTAGATATCATCAAGATCTTAGGTGAAGTAGAGAAGAAATGACTTCTGAGGATTGTCCTCACAGTATAGACTGACTGGCATAATGAATTCATTTAACGATGAAAATAGACGTACTTAGATTTTCTATAACATTTGCTAGAGATGTCAGTTAATACTCTAGCATCATTAAAAAGAATTGGATAAGGTCGATGGTCAACATCCAGATAAAAGATATTGTTGGGGGAGACCATATTTTCTTTTATGAATAAGCCTAATCTTTCAAAATAGCTTTTTATGGGAAATTGAAGTGTTTCTCCAATCTTGTAGTAGGTACATATCCCTGTAATGCATGCAATTATTGCAAATATAAAAGCAAGCTGCATTTTTTGTGTATCCTGTAAGAAAAAAATATATATATATCATGTTCATAGTTATGTAAAGTGTAATTTGCAAAATCTGGTATATTTAGCAATGTCCAAAGTATGCACAGCATTCTTTGTAAGTAAAACCAATATGTGTTTGATGGATAGAATATATTAACATCAATATGAAATTAAGAAAGGGAATGTAATAATGCATTAGTTAAACATAATTTTACTAAAGGTATATGACACATTTAAATGTATTATGTTACAAGTATAAAAGAGGAAGGGACATTAGGATGCTTACAGAGAATAAAGAGAATGAGTGCATCACAAGCTGTGATGTCATTCATGTTTGTTTATATATGGGTCTACTTCATAAGATCGACAGACCATTTGATCGACATTCATTTGGTCGACAGCTCATTTGGTTGGCAACCAGTATTCAAGGCACTTAACAGGGATTTGCCCCACTTCCCAATGTTGTGCAACCCTGGAGTTGTTATATATAGTTAGGGGGGTGTGGGGGGGGCAAAGCCCCCCATCTATGTTCGTTTAAGATGTGTATTTTTTCTTGTATTTTCATGCTTTTAAACAATATATATATATATATATATATATATATATATATATATATATATATATATATATATATATATATATATATATATATATATATATATATATATATATATATATATATATATATATATATATATATATATATATATATATATATATATATATATATATATATATATATATATATATATATATATATATATATATATATATATATATATATATATATATGGATTTTTGAATACTGAATTTTTATGAACTTAAAAAAACATTTATGTGAAAGCACTTGCTGTAAAATAAATCCTTTCTGTTTGGTTCTTGGTGGTAAACTCATTTACTGTGTTTGTAACTTATTTTTGTGTTTACCACTGGATTTACCTCAGTTATTGTTTGTTTTGATTGATAATGCTAGTGATGATGATGATGATGATGATGACAGTGATTAGAGAGTTGACATTTTTGCTCTGCTAGTTAGATGGTTGATTCTAAAACCATGGCTCATATGAAACATCAGGTTGGAGTTGAGAAGGTAAAAAGATTCTGATCAATAAAAAGTTTCCAGTATTTTGGAGAGGGAAAAGTAAGGTAATGTAACACTAGCTGTTTAGCCATTGAGAATGTGAAACATCAGATTGCAGTTTTGAATGTGATTAAGAGGAAAGTGATGGATACAAATGTCCATTCATTTTGGAAAAGAAAAAGTAATAGACTAGTTTTTGTTTAGGGACATGGACAAATTAACAAATGACAGTCTGCAACAGAGGAGAATTAGTTCCTTGAGAGATGTATTTATTAGTCTCTATTTTGGAGGCAATGGAGAGAGTTGTGATCATCAGCAGTTCTAGTAGGGACAGTCAACGGTTGGTGGACTAGATTTTTCTAACTAATTAAACTGAAGAGGTACAAACTAATAGGAAATAAAACTGGGATAGCTGCATGGGGAGAGTGGGATATTATAAATTGTGCAAAATGACCTTTTTACACAGTCAAGGAAGCAATTACAGAAGTCCTCTACCATTGTGACATCACTTAGTTGTAGGAAGGGAAAAGGAGTATAAGAATGATGACCAGGGTAGAAGAGACAACTAACCACATTCCAATTTGTAGTACAGTTATGTATGCATTGTCTTTTTTTTTGCAGATAAAATGAGAAGTTGGTGAAATTACTACATTTTTCCCTTTCAGTGACAGGGACCCCAAATGGAATGTCAATCAATTATTAAATTTTGATTTCAGGAGTTATTCAGGCTATAGAAGAAGCACAATACTACTACTACTACTACTAATAATAATAATAATAATAATAATAATAATATGTATTAGCTGGACGTTACAACTGGCTTGATGTAGTGCACTATTGTAAAATAAAAAACAGGATTCTAAAAAAATGAGAAAATGAAATAAAATCTACTTGTACAGAAAGCAACTGCATATGAAAGCTATTTTGGAAATAATTGTGTTAAAATTATTCTTTGAATATGTTAAGAAATGTTTTATTTATTTAGGATAAGTGGCTATTTAAGTACATAACTTATGCAGTCTGAAGATTAGCAATAAAATGTCCTATCTTCTTTATTGTATGCATGCCTTTCAACTTTTCACCATTCAAAATCATAACAAGGGACCAACAAAGATCATAGGTGAGGGTCCAGAATCATAGCATTTAAAATCTGTTTATGCATAAATACCCACTCCTGGCTGATGAGTCATAATGCACATCTATGTCTGCCTGAGGGAAAGGCAAATAAAACTAACACTTCTTATAACTATGCTAACAGATGCTTAAGTGCATAACTCCACCACAAATTTATCTTTACTGTACTGTAACAAGTTACACATGTGTGCTTATTTCCAGACAGTGCAAAACAGTCAAATGGAGCCGAGGCATTTGAATACATATATATGTACAGAGACATGTATGTGCATAGTGGCAGCCTACTGAATGCCAGCCATTTTCCCTTTGATGTTTAGGTCATGTACAGGGCTAACTAAAGCTTAATTACAAAATCTTAACCCTACACTCTAATGATAACCTCGACTCGCAGTGCACTTGATTGTCACCTCATGGGAAATGAGTGAGCTGTAGGGCTTGGCTAGTAATGAATGAATCTATAGAGCGTCTGGGAGGACAGGCTTTGACTAAAACAACACAAAAGCAAGCAAAAATTAGAATATAATTTAAAATGTATTTAAACTTGCATATGGACTAAGGCAAGCTATTTCAAACCTTTTAATTAATTTTATAAAGTGCACACAGGAGAAATTTTGACACTTATACGAGAGAAATTCATTGTCAAAAAACACATACAGTGGCTCAGGTTTGTCAATAGGTTAACGTCTTGCACATAATGTATACAGTTTTAATAATTAATAATTAAAAAAAAGAACCAATTACTTTGCCATATCAGCATCAACAAAGTTTGTATTTAATTTGTCTTACTTTAATGTATTGTCATAATGCAAGAACTCTCTGCCATAGAAAACCACAGCCTTACCTCAGCAGAACTATAGTCAGAGGACACATGATCTTTGGCATCCTAGCAATCCTTTTGATGGAATTTTTCTTTAAATCAGAGCAGGATCTGGAGAGACAGATTACTTGTCTGTTGTCAGGAGTGCCTTTGATATGGATTCTGCAAGTTTGCTATGCATCTGTGGGATTTATCAGTAGGTGCTCTGGGTTTCCTTCTAGTTCTCAAAAACACTGTTAGGGTATCCGGTGAACCTCTAAGTAAAAGTGTGTGTGTGTGTGTGTGTGTGTGTGTGTGTGTGTGTGTGTGTGTGTGTGTGTGTGTGTGTGTGTGCACTTGCATGCATTTGCATGTACGCATACATGCAGCCTGTAAAAGATTATCTTACTGTCCTAGACTGGTTCTCTATTTTGAACTCACTACTTGCTGGGATAGACACCAGGTCCCATGCAGCCTGAATAAGATAAAACAAGCATGGGATAATGACTGAAATAATGAAACGTCTCTGTGACATTAAAGCTTGTCTCTAACCTAGACAAACAGCCCAAACCACCACTAAATGACCTAGAACTAACAGGATATGTACCTTCATTCTAAAATAAGTAAGGTATCCAGTCTATATTTTCTTCAGATACTCCATTCCATAACTTGAGGGGCCAACAATATTAAAATAGCTATTTACCTTCAGTATTCCACAATACAGTGAAGGTGCAACAGTCACTTTAAAAGAAACCGTTTAATTTACAGTCATGCTTAATACATGTTCAAGGTATTATATAAGTTCTTTGCTGATGTCATGTAACAACATAACAAGGACTATTAATAATAAACGTGATTTGAAAATCCCTATGTCAACCCAATGAATATGCCTTTACCACTTAATGCAGTCTGATAGAGAATACACACAAATCATTTGTACATTTAAATCAGCCTTTAAAAACAAAATGAGCTTGTTCAGTAGTCTGTCTTTTATTATCAGGACTGTGGCTACAAATTATAGCTTCAGTTTACAGTCACTTACCAGATCTTGGATAGACAACTGAACCTCTGTAGACAGTCAGTGCTTATACTTTTGAGACTTAACAGCATATGATGGCCACTCCAAAGCATAGGAGCATTAACAAAGCAAGCAACAGAAAGTAAGAATCTGTCTTTCAATTGTACTTCTCAACTGTCACTAATTTTCATGAACATCACTGATTTTGCCTCATATTTTTGTCCTGTCCCTTGTAATTTTTTTTTTTTGATTTTCTGGTAAATCAGTAAGGATTGCAGTCTGTCAATAATACCAGACATTAGAATCTTATTGTTCAGAAAATCCATGTCGATGCAAAACTGTTGGTCTATTAACTATTAAATTGAATTAGAGTAATATTTAAAAATGACCCCTGATTTTAAGCCTTTTTCATTGATTCCTGAGATAAGGAGCTGAGAACTATGCTTTCACATTCAATGTAGCACAGGGCAGGAAGTGTTTAATGACTACAGGGCCTTCTGTACTCATAGCAGTTATTTTTTTTTAGCCTGCCAGCTCAGGTAACAAACTCTTTTCTTGTGCTTACTGCTAGTAACCTCTTTACTCTGTGAACGCACACACACACACACACACACACACACACACACACACACACACACACACACACACACACACACACACACACACATGCAAAGAAAAAAGCTCACAGATTCTTGGTTATCAAGAAGGAGGCAAGGTGGCAAGTGGAAAGTCAGCTCAGTGGTACAGTACTATTCAGCTTTTTCAAATTAATACTAGTTCTCTTTTGATCAAGATGAGCTATAAGATGTTCCTCTCATCACTTCTTTAAATGAGCTCATGAAAGAAAAGAAATTGGTGCCATCTGAGGTCATATCAGAGCAGCAAAGTGGAAACAGCTTGGAAGGCTAAAAGTGGAGCACTTTGCAAAATGCGGTACAGTTGAAAGGTACATTGTTAAGAGCCACTGGACTCTTAACATCCAGTCATGCTACCAGCAACTTATATACAAGGGACTTTAATGTCTGTATTAAAGGGCATCATCTCCTCAACACAACACTAGCATCAGTATTAGACCATGAATCTAAGTATCTGGTGTGGGAATAGTTCCTAAAATCTTTTTTTTTTAAATCTTCCTAACAGCAAATCCAAGTTTGCAACCTTCTGAGCCCATTATAACCATACATCTCAAGAAGCCATAACATCCACAGATTGTCAGAAACCTACCTTGGATATCAAAGCAAAGTAAAGCATATTAGTTCAATTTACTCCTCTAGATTTATTTAGAAATTCCTGTCTACTTTAACATAATTTCTTTGTATGCTTACTCTCAAGTGCAGAGGCGCATTTTACATTTTCCAGATTTTTAAAGAGATACAAGTATCACACTCTGCATTGATATTCCCTCTGATCACAATGTGCTGTTTCTGGAGATAACCCACCCTTTACTACCCTGCTTTAATGGTGTCAGCTTTTTTTTGTGACAATAAATAGATTTTGATATGTATATATCAGTTGTTAAAGAATGTTATGCAGCACATAATAACATTCTGAAAATTATTAGGTCATTCCGAATGTCCATTTATAAGCACAACTTTGGAAACTGGAAATACCTTTGAAAAGGATGAAAGTGTAAACTTTATCCTTTTCAAAATGTTTCAGTTTCCATACTATATAGGTGATGCACCCCCTCGCCCAAATCAGAGACCGTTGTAAGGGACTGATTACCTACTACTTAACTATGAACCTACTAATAACCATGGTATCACAGCTCACTTCTTCAGATTATATACTACCTTCATTAAACTCAGAATGCAGACCTTCTTGATCTGAAAACCACAATGCTTAATATTCTTTTTCACAAAGCAAATAGAATAAATTAAACATTCACAGAGAATGCAGTATTCAGCTAGATCCATTCTGGCCTCTTTTAAAAGAATTCCCACTTCTCCTTTTCACTAATGACACTGTATTATTGGATAAACTTGGTTCATTAAAAATGAATGTGTACCATCTTTCAGGCTGTAATAATGGCAACTTTAATGCACATTAGCAATCATCATTCTCATCACTCCCGTTTTTCCCAGTTTTCTACATAGGCCCAGGGTATCTCCTCAGCTGTTGCCATCTCTCTTGATTTCTTCAGAAGAGTTGCCTGTCTGTTCCATCCATCTGTTCACTGGACATCCTTGATTCCTCTTACCTTTCTCCTATCCCTTAAAAATCTTTTTTTCCGTATCATCTTCTGCTTTCCTGCCCACATGCCAAGCCACCCTAATCTGTTCACTTTGACTTTGTCTGCAGTTGGAGCTACTTTGGCTCCTACTCTGATATCAACATTTGTTCATCCTGCCACCCATCTGTGTGACTTCACTTCCATCACCTCTAGCGTATACAGCTACTCTGTCTTCACTGCCAAGGTTTCTGTACCATAGGGACATACTGGTCACACTATTTCTTTGTACACCTTACTTTTCAGCTACTTTAGTATTCTTCTGCCACAGACTACCGTGATTCTCTGTGACGTTTGGCTGAGCCACCTCTGATTCTAGCTTTGACCTCCTCATTCAGACTTCCTTTCTCCTCAACAACTCCTCCCAGGTACTTGAAGTTGTTAACCTGTTCCACCATTTCCCTTCTGTCTCAGTTTTCAGTTTCTTCTGATTTCTACCATTTGCTACCATGACAGCTGTCTTATCTATACTCAGTTGCACCCCATATACCTTCAGTTTTGCATTTCATTTCCCTGTTATTTACTGATGTTCTTCAAAATCTGTTTGGAATGCCATATAGTATGCATAGAGCAACTTTGTTGATCTGTCCCCTCCAACATTTTTGTCAACGTTGTCCATCACCTGTATAAACAGCAGTGATCTAGGAGCAGAACCCTGGTGCACATCCACTACCACAGGGAACCCCTTTCTTAGTCTGAACACTATAAACACCTATGTCATTGGGACCTTATATATTGCCAGCAGCAAATCTATCAACATCTCCTGGACTTCAAACTGTCACATGACTGCTCAGGAACCTTTGTATATGTCTGAATGTCTAGTTGGACTATTTCCTCATCACTAGCTTCTTTACCACTGTCTGTCTCACTGGAAACACTGGCTCAGTTGTGCTGTGTCCTGATGTGAATCTGAACTGGTAAATTCCCAGCTTCCTTTCTATTTGCGTAGTGGAATGACAGGGGCTGTCCTCCATTCCGCTGTGATGAAGCCAGTGCACAGGGTTTTGTTGAATAGGGTGCCAAGCACACCTCTCAACTTCTTAGAGTAAGAAATCTGGACAAAGCCATGAAAAAAGTGGTACAAATAGGGATAATTTTTAAATATTGCTCTTACAAACTTAGAAAGTTGATAGAATAGCAGGTTTTGCATTAGCATGAATTTTCTGAAGGGTGTGAAGTCTAAAACTCAAATGTCTGTCATTATTTTCTAACTTCAGTCTTTAATGATTTGCCACTAATTTGCCAGAATGCCACAATTTTATGAAAAATGGACCAAAAATATAAGACAAAAAATCTGGCTATTCTGCAAAAATCTGTACAGTTGAGAGGTGCCTAGTGATGTTAAGAGTTTTTGCCTGAGTTCATGTAGGACACAGCCAGGGATTTTGCTGGGTCCCATGAAGGCTGTATTTTTTTGCCTTTGAGAGGGCATTAATGACCTTCTCCCTGGTGATGAGGGGAGGGGAGCTGGTACTGGGGATGTCATGGTTTACTTATGGGGGACAGGGGGGTGAACTTTTCACTGAATTTGTCTGTCAGCAGGTTGGCTGTGTATGTAGTATTCTTGACCACCAATTTCAGAGCAGATTTGGGAATTAACTTTGAGACTGTAGACAAATGTGAAGAAGGTCTTGTAATTGTCCTTAGTGGATGTGGCCAATTTGGACTCAAAGTTAGTCTTAGAGGATTTCACCAGGGACCTTATCTGCTTGCTCAAATAAAGGAGAGATTGCTTCCAACTTGGCATCTTCTCCTTCTTGGTCCAGGACAGTAGATTTTTCCTTTTATTATCAAGTCTGTTTATTGCTGCTGTCCACCAGACAGGTTTACTCTTCCTTGAGAAAGATGATTTGGTCCTGTTGGGTATTGCTGAGTCCATGCAGCTATATAGGTGCTCATATAGTTTTTTCGTGTAGCCTTGGACATTAGTGCTTGTTCCAGCTGAATGGATGGTGGCTGCGAAGCTGCTTATACCTGCTCTCAGGAGGGTGTAGTCAGCTTTGGAAAAGTTTTTTTTCAACCCTGGCAAATGAGATGGTGACTTCGAAAGTGATTGCTTTGTAGTCGGATCTTACCATGGAGGATGACAATGTAGGGGTGCTACAGTGGCTACTCATGTTGGTTAGTACTAGGTCCAGCACATTTTCACCTCTTGTGGGGGTGTCGACCAGCTGATCCAATGCATTGGCACCAATGAAGTTGAGGAATCTCTGGACATTCATGTTTGAGCTAGAATAGGTCTTCCACTCTATGGTTGGATAGTTAAAGTTGCCCAGGAACAGGGTAGAGGGTTGAATCTTGATGGATTCAAGTAAGTCCAGATAGGTGGAGTGGGCCTCATGAGTCATGGTTGGGGTTCTGTAGCTAGCTATGATTTGAATAGGTGATTTGTCAACAGTTAGCTGTACCTGGAGTGTATCCTGTGCATCATACTGTTTGAGCAACCTGGAGGTGTGTATGTCCTTGATAAATATTCAAACTCCACCTCCTTTGACTTTGTAGCCCTCCATTTTGGTTCTGAAAGTATGGTAGGACAAGTAACCTAGTAAGGCTGGAGTGCTCTCTGCAGCTTTGAACCAGGTTTCAGTGACTGCACAAATGTCAGCATCTTCCAGAGTGAGGAATGCTTGCAATGACTGCAGTTTCATGTTACGACTCCAAACATTTAGCAGCATGACCTTTAAATTTCATTTACAATAATTTTTTACGTTGGTAATTTTATCCTCATGACTTTGCCTAAAAAAGGCACTATGGGGGAGGCAAGAGCCTTACCAGAAGCCTGAAGCCCAGGGGAGACAGATGAAAGCCATCTCTCAAAGCATCATAGTTTGTCAATTATGTCCTCTCAGGCTATCAGGTACTGGAAACCCTTGGAATGACACAAGAAACTAAGCCAATTGTTAAAGTCAATCATTTTCTGTTTGTATTGAGGCATCATTCTGAGTGATGGAAGGATGCTGCTTAAGACTAGGGACATACCTGCCTGGGACACATATTCAACCAGCTCAGTCATATCTTTCTTCATATAGTTCACAGAGGTATGTCTCAAGTCATTCACACCAACATGGACTATGAGAGAGTCATAACAGTACCTGTTGTTGAGAGACTTCAGTGCGAGAGTGGTATGATGGATTCTAGCACCTGACAAGCAACTTACTTTGACTTTCCCCTTGTCTAGCCTGGTGAGGGGCTCATCTGTGTGTCTCATGATTGAGTTTTGTATGACTAGTATGTTGGGTTTGTGACTGAGCCTTAGAGGTTGTGAGACATAGGCATGTGTACTTTGTGTGGTGGTTGGTGCGGTGGGTTGTGATGTGTGTGTGTGCTTTTGCCTTGGAGGTCTCTTTTGTTTAGGTATGTTTTTGTTGAGAACCTCCCCATATGTAGGAATGTACTGCACAGGTGTTGGTAGTGTTAGAGGTGTGGTGTTTGTGATGTTTTTGTAGACAACCTTTTCAATGCCAGATGTACTAGCTTGTGATTGAGACAGCAAGGATTCCAGGTTCTTAATGTAATTGCATCTCTCACATATTTGTTCCTAGGTGGTAGAAGAAGAGGGTTGTCTGTGTACATGAGTCAGTTGGCACACTGTCTCAGGATGCCCATATCAACCAGACTAGCAGGAGAAACCAAAGGAAATTGTCCATCTATGGTTGTCAGAATCTATGGAAGAGAGGTCAAGGATGGTAGAGTGGGTACTATCAGAATAGAGTGTGAGTAGGGCTGGATAAAATCAACACAGTAGTTGCAAGGGAGGGAGTTAGTTACACAAGAGTACTGGCAAGGGAAAAAATGCAACTGAGATACCTCGCAATGGGTTAAAACATCACAGTGTTAGTGCGTGACGAGCAAACAAGTCCAGCACCCTGCAAAGACAGACTTTAGATACCAGAAAAGATGGAAGAATCTAGAAGCTCGAATTACTACCCAATCCTGCTATCCCCTGCACTTTCAACCACTCATGCTAGAGAAGGTCAGGCAGCCCTGTTACTCTCACAAACAGAGAAAACAAGCCCCTACTAGCATAAGATGGCTGCCAGAAACACAGAAAGCTCAACAAGCAAATCAACCAGGCCTGGATACAGCAGGCCTCTATCCAAACTATATTACATGATTAGAACACAGAAACCACACAGACAATGCACAGAAACCACAGCTAGAGCACTTCCAAATAGAAAGTACAATTCTCAGTATAAAAAAGTATTTTACAGTTAAGTAATTCAATACAAATGCAATTAAAGCTATGAAACACTATCTAGCAATGAAAATACAGTTAAAACAGTATAAAACAGTATAGAAATGCAGTAAAACAGTAAAAAAAGCTTTGTGACAGTGCAAAATGAGGTACATTAGCTGAGTAGCACAACTATAAGCATTAGGAAGTGCAATTCAATTAAATAAATGTAAAAAAAAACATATTCTGCTCTTGGAGCCTCAGGGAAATTCTGCTATGTCACAGTAATGAATCAGCACTCCTCAGCCTGGTAAAAACAACCACAGCCCCCTGCAGACACAGGGTTTAAATACCAGAAAAGATGAAAGAATCTAGAAGCTCGAATTACTACCCAATCCTGCTAGCCCCTGCACTTTCAACAAATCACTCATGCTAGAGAAGGTCAAGCAGCCCTGTTACTCTCACTAACAGAGAATTTCAGTGGGTTTTGTCATTAATTCAGCATTATACATTTGGTATCTTTGCCAACATGCAATGCAGAATTATTTCAATAAATTGAGTCTGATTCCTCTTTTGGAATTGGATGCAATGCTCCATTAGTCCCTTTAGCATATGTTGAATGGGTAATGGTGTAGCTCTATATTTTAGACTTGTGTATGGAGTAAAATGACAACTTGGGTGTCTCAAGCATTTTAATATCTGGTCCATAGTTTGTTTATAATTCATGTTTTAGTCTTAATATTCTGAAGATCACTCAGAATAACAAGGAGGATCCCATTCACGCACACATATTAGATATCTGCCCTTTCATAATAGGGTATACCAGAAACACCTCCAAAAGCCAAGTCTTAACTCATAACTGCACTCCATCACCTACAGTTTTCCTGTAATTAGATATCTCAGAATCAGTTAATTAGGAATCTCCCACTAGCATTCTCTTTTTGAATTCCCATTACTAACTACAGTAAGATAAGTATACCATTATACCATTATAATGATACTCATACTTCATATGTCCTGCACTTCATTCATTCAGGTTGGAGTGTTATCCATATATACATACACATATATACATAAATTATCTAAACCACTAGTTCTAGTATAGGTTGCAATGGTAGCAACCTGAGTAGGGCATACCAGAATTTCCTAACAACAGAAACAGTCCCATCTCAACATACAAGATCTTCAGAAGTCCGCAGGCAAGGTAAACAATACAGTCTCTACAGTGTTTTTTCATTTTGAACTATAACTGTTTACTACTATTGTTAAACAAAACCTACCTATACTTCTTGTAACTTGCAATTAATTGTTGTTTTTATTATGGAGCTTTTCTCCCCGGGCCTCCGCTGAAAAAGGACCTGTGTCCTGTCGGATTTTCCCAGTCAACAAATGTAAATAAAATAAATAAATTTCTAGTGGCCTCTACTATTAGACTTTTCCTGATATCCATCCTGCAAGTATTCCAAGGTATTGCCCTCATTATTTTTCTAATGTCTTCAAAATTACTCCTTTCAACCTGGGGAAGATGCTGTTGTTCTTCAAGATCTTCATAGATTGGTGAGTTTTTCATGGGGTCACAAAGACAGAGACCAGCAGCCTTGTAGAATCACCTCACTTCCACTGCTTGCATCCATAATGGAATCCTTTCAGTAGCTACCTAAAGTCCATAACCAGCAGATGAATAGAACTTGATCAAACACCTCCTCTTTCACCGGAATAAATTTGTCCTGCAGGTTAACCAACACAATGCATTATCATTCTTCAAGCAGAATCTGGATGACTGGATGGGCACCCACACATATACACTTGGATTTACTGCCTGACCTTCATTGAGAAATGGGGTTCAGCCTGAGAGCAGGTATTGGCAAATCATTAATGGGTGTGAGACTAAACGAGCTTTTAACGTCTATGAATCCAATGAATTTGCAAATCCTGAGTAACAAAAAATAAATAAATAAATACCTGTATATTCCAAGTCTAAAGAGACTTAAGGATCTAGGAAATTCCATGCATCTCAAGTTGTGACGGATGCTGGATGTTGCCAAGAATGGTCAGAAACACAACTTGGAACTTCTCAAAAAGGCAAAAACATTCTTGGAGGGGGCATGCAGGCTACAATGGGAAGTGATATACATATGTGTTGGATAAGCACAATGACCCCCAAAGACTCCCAAAGAAGCCTAAAACTATCATCAGGAAGCTCTAAAGAGAATCCTGAACTGAAGAAAGACCAGGAAGTTCTGTAGAGAAACTCAAATTGAAGAAAGTTAGGAGTCTAAATGCTTCTTAGACCATGGATAGTAAGAGCAGCTTTGTCAAAAGTGAAACAACTGCACTTTTCAGCAGAAGTCAGAAATCACTTTGGTCTATTAGTGGAAGTGGGTGAAGGATTGGAACTAGAAGACATGTTAGACATTATAATCTCAGATCTTCAGAGTGGCATTGATAAAGATTATAGCAGCCATTTATAACCTGAGTCTCTGTGAGTGCATGCTGCATACTAGGCTAATGACTTAATCCATCCATCCTCAACACCTTTTTCCTATTTTGCACATGGGATTGGGGTGTCACTTCAGCAGTGACAATCATCTCAAGCCAAGGTTTACACTGCCAGGTGGATAGCCCTGCCACGATAGTTCATCTCTATTACTCACTCACACATGCACTCGCACCTATAGTCAATTTAGAGTGTTCAATCCACCTACTACATGTCTTTGGAATGTGGGAGGAAACCAGAGCACACAGAGGAAACCCAAACAACCACAGGGAGGACATGCAGATTCCATATAGAAAGAACAGCAGCTGAGAATCGAACCGGAGAACCTCTTACTGTGAGGTGACAACACTAACCTCTGCACCACCATGGCCATCCAGGCTAACAAACCTAGCCAATATAACCAATATTACCCAATGTATGGTCCCTAGGAGCAAGAGGATTGCATGGATGTTTGTCTGTGAATTGAGTAACTTACAGAGTGCCGCATTCATAAGGGACATAGGCACTACCCCAAGTATGAATATGTGATTCCCCATCCATTGATCCAAACTGCTTTTGAAGAGGGCCAGTGAAGGGCTTTGCTTAATGTGAATAGGAAGCCTGTTCCAAATAAGGCAAAAGCTCTGAGACACATAGCTGTCTCTCCAGCATGATTTTTTTTGAGTCACTGACTAAGTTTAGTTCCCTAGATCAGATGACCATCATGCCATTTGACTTGTGGATTTGTAGCAGCTCCAGTAGGGCTGGATTTGTGAGTGCCTTGTAGTTCAGGTATAGGTCACCCCTTAATAGCCGGTAGGAGACATGGTAAAGGAATAGGGCTTTTAATCTATCCACATAAGACATGTTGTTTACACCCTGTATGTTCTTTATGAAGAATCTCTGAGGTCACTCCAGCTGCTGTAAGTGCCTAGTGAAGTACATGCCAAATGGCATATTATACTCGATTATTGGTCTAATAAGGGCTGAGTACATTTGAACTATAACTTCCTTGGATCTGGATGCCATACCTTTATTTACAAGTTGTGCCACATTGAAGGACTTCCTCACTACTGTGGACACATGGCAGACAAAGTTCAAGCTACTATTTGTCTGTGTACTTAGATGTCTCACCTCTGAGTCTACTTTTATGGATGTGCTATCGATCCTGTAATTTGCATGGGTACTTGACTTCCCAAAGAGTATGATAATGCATTTTTTTGCATTTGGTTTTAGGCCGTGGTTCTGCTACCAATCATTTGTCAGATCTAGACCCACTTGAAGGATGTCTACATCACTGGGGGATTCAATGATTGCCCCTGGCTTGCAGTTGTCATCAAACTTTGTCATCCAGAGACCTTCCACATTAGCCTTGACTTCAATTAAGTATATTCTGAACAATGAAGTGGTCCCCGCACTGAACCCTGTGGCACACCATTAGTCACTGGCCTCTTGCTGGATTTGGATTCACCTACTTTAACCACGTTGTAGAATAACATATGTGTTGTACCTTTAAGAAGCATTTCTAAGACCTGAATGTGCATGTATAAATTGGCATGTGCTAGCTTCAGTACCATTTTGTGAGTACAGCCACAGAGTGTGAACATCTATGCATGAGACAACTAGTTTGTATAGATGTTTATGTTTGTGTATAATAAAGCTGCTTGAACAGAACCCACTCTTCGTCAATTCATCCTGACTAGACAAGCAACATGGTATCAGAACTGAGATCCCAGAGACTGCTTTTCAAAATCAGGAGGTGAAGAGTTAACAATGAAGGCAAACTAAGTGAACAGAATACAAAAAGGGACAGAAATGAATTAAAGGTAATGAAAACTTGCACAAATTATTTATTTTATAAAAAAGATAAAACTGAGCATTTCAAGAGCACAAAACATATTACTAAGCAAACGAATAGCACAAAAATGTTTATTAAGCAAATGAGAAGCATATAAAGTTTAGTAATTAAACAAAATGTTTGAAATTAGGATATTTGATAAAATGAGCATCAGAAAAGCACATAAAGGGTTCAGAATTACCTCAGAATTGCAAAACGAGTATGTTTAAACTAAAATGAGCATGTTTAGAGTTAAAATAAGCACAAGAAAATATAAATGGCATGAAAAGAGATAAATTGAACAAAACAAATATAACAACGGGCAAAAAGGGCACACTCAGTATAAATCAAGCAAGGCGAATTACTGTGTTTTGGCATAAACTACTACTTTGTATTGATTGGAGCTCTGAATAGTATAACCAGTTATTCAAAGTATCTCAAAGTATGCAAAAGTGCTTACAGTATGTGTTTATTACTGTGCATTTATTCTGAAAAGTTTGTTGTGTGCAAAGTGCCACTATTTCATAAAGTGCAGTCAAATGCAGCCATTTCAAAACGTTTCTTGTACTGGGTGTGTATATTTGCAGAATTATGCCATTACAGAGTGTTTCTTACACTATATAGAGTTGTTTATCAAAGTGCCACCATTTTGGGGAAATTGCAATGTGTTGTGTACTCTTTATTCGCAAAGTGCAATTACTTTAGAAGGTTTCTTACTCTGAGCTTCTTCTGTCCAGTTTATTCACACAGTGCAGTTATTTCTAATTGTTTCTTAAAATGATGATAAGTGACTTTTACAGTAAGGTGATTTCAAGAGTATTACAGTTCCCGGGAAACGTATTTCACAAAGTTCAGTCATTCAGAGGTTTGTTGTTCTATTAGGTGTAGTTACAAGTACTGGCATAAATTTCAGGCACATGTACATGTGTGTGTGTGTGTGTGTGTGTGTGTGTTCGTGCATACTGGCAAAAGTCTTTACTGAGATGTAGTAATATGGCAGGAGTTTTTTGTAAACCGCTACCACTTGTATTTGATCAGAATATTGAAGACAATTGGAGAATATTTCGCATGAGTATGATATAATCATGCAAGCAGCTTATTCTGACAAAGATGCACACATCAGGGCATTTATTTTTGCTAAATCTATCAGTGTCAGAGGCCATAGAAAGAGAGTGTTCATTTGTATATGCACCAACAGTATATGAAGGTGAAAATCATCATATCATTGTACAGGCTGAATCAAGGGAAGACTCCAAATGTTTGAAGTGCAAATTTAGAGAAATGTGCAATCCCAGACCAAGGTTACATTACAGAGGCATTTGTTTTACACAATAGTTCAAAAGCAAGGAGAAACTTTTGCAGCTTATATTACTGACCTGAGAAACAAAGCTAAAACGTGTACGTTTGGTGACTTGAAAGATGAGTTAATAAAGGAAAAGCTCATGTGTGGTTTTAATAATGCTGCTGTGAGAAAGATTTTGCTTCATGACGGTGATTTAATGCTGAGCAAAGCTACTGAGATTTGTCAAATTCATGAAGTTACAGCAAGACACACAAATGTGCTTGCAAGTGATGAGCATGGTTTCAGCATGCTCCAGAGCAAATGTAGACAGCATGCAACATGTGGCAAGCCGAAACAGGCCTAAGCACATGGCAGCTGCAGCCTCTGTAGGTGTGGCAAGGAAAATCCGCAATCTTCCAACAAGTTATAAGACTAGTTCAGTTAAAGGAGCATGCTCAGTGCCGTACAAGGGTAAATCAGCAAAACCCAAGTCAAGCTTTTTTGTTAACTGTCGCAATTGTGGTGCAACCATGAGTCTAAAAGAGAAAAGTGTTTAACATTTGGTCAACGGTGTGATAAATTTGAGAAATGGAACCATTTTCAAAAATTTGGTAAATCAAGTAAGCCTCATACTGTTATAAAGAAAGGTCATTCAAAAAAGCAAATTGATCAAGTTGAACTGAAATAGTCTGCCTTCTATGTAGATGGTGTATCAGTGATTGGTGAAGAAATTGATGCAGTGGATATATTGGCAGAGATTGAAGTATTTTGTACTGTTCAGATCAATGGTAAATCTACTGATCTCAGGGTCAGTAGTGTTTTCATGTTATGTGAACAAGAACTGTTATATCTTATTATTCTATGTAGTTCAAAGACCTGTACAGTTCATATGTTCATAGGTAGGTACTAGGCTATCGGCCCGAGAGCCTATGTAAGCCTAGCCAACAAGGTTCCCTGGCTTATGCCACCCAGTAAAGTTATTTTTCTGTGCCACTGTTGAGCAGAGACACAGAAGTGATCCCCGGGGCGTATTCCCTATTTCCCATCCACTCATCAAGAATTTTCTTGAAGAGTGCTAATGAAGAACTTTGCTTGACATAGATGGGTAGCCTGTTCCAGAGTATGAGAAGTCTTTGGGACAGTAATCTTTCCCTCCAGCATGTCCTGTTTATTGTGGTGACAGCATTTAGGTCCCTAGAGCATGTAGCTCGGAGGGATTGGGATTTCTTTAGGTGTAGCATGACCAACAGCTCTGGGTTTGACATAGCTTTATATGTTAGGCAGAGATCACCTCGGAGTAGGCGATATGCTACGGAGTAAAGCTGGAGTTTTTTGAGATGGCCAGTGTAGGGCATCTGTTTGAGGCCAGTAATCCTATTATTATCCTCAGTTATTATTAGATCTCAGAGATAGTTTAAGAATGAATCTGCTTTCTTTTACCAAAGAAGTTCATCACATAAGCACATGTCCCAGTTCCAGCTTCAATAACACTATTTTTTTAAAGTATGCTGATGTTTTCGATGACAAGTTGGGCAAACTTCCAGTTGTGTATTCTATGAAGGTAGACCCAGAGGTCAGTCTAGTAGTCAAACCTGCAAGAAAAGTTCTGATAGCTATGCAGCATAAAGTCAAAGCTCAGTTGGACAAAATGGGGCAACAAGGTGTAATTTGTCCAGTTACAGAACCTACTGAGTGGGTGTCATCCATGGTAGCAGCTCACAAAAAAGGCTCAGATGAAACCAGAATATGCATTTACCCAAGATATTTGAACAAAACATTGAAAAGACTGCATCATCCCATGCATACATTCAAAGAAGTCACAGCTCTAATACCAAAGTCCACTGTTTTTTCTGTCTTAGATGCAAAGAGTTCATTTTAGCAAGTGGTGCTTGATTGCAAATCTTCATTACTAACTACTTTCGGTACCCCATTTGGAAGATACAGATTTCCTAGGATGCCATTTGGAATAAATTCTGTAAGTAAAGTCTTCCAGCATGCAATGGAGCAAATTTTTTCAGGTTATCCTTCTGCCAAAATAGTAAATGATTTATTGGTTGGAGGCAATAATGAAGCAGAGCATGACAGAAATCTTAAGAAAGTTCTAGACAGAGCACATGAGGTGAATTTAAAGCTCAGTCCTCTGAAGTGCATTTTCTTGGTCTGGTAAACTATTTAGGCAAGTTTATACCAGACTTCAGTGAGCTGACAGCACCTTTAAAAGAGCTGGCATGATAAAAATGTTACATGGTCTTGGTTGGAACAGCATCAGAAGGCATTTGAAGACCTTAAGCAGAAAATTGCCACCCCACCTACATTAAGATAATATAATGTCAACAAACCAATAATTTTTCTGCAATGCTTCAAAATTTGGTCTTGGTGCAGTTATTCTTCAAGAGGTAGAACAGTAGCCTATGCATCTAGAACACTTACCCAAAATGAAATGCAATATGCTCAGATTAAGAAAGAAGTTTTGGAAATAGTATTTGTATGTTCCAAGTTTCATGATTATATCTATGGTCGAGATATTCAGACTGAAACTGATCATCAACCTCTGGTTACTATTTTAAAGAAGCCTATATGCATTCAGCTCCAACAAGATTGCAATAAATGATGCTTAAATTGCAAAAGTACAACTTCAAAATGGTCTGTACAAATGACAAACTTCTTTATCTGGCTGATACCTTATCCAGATCATCCAGAAATACAAAGGAACAGTTTGATGCAGAAAACTATGACTTCAATATCATGGAAGTATGTAATTTTTCTACCACAAGACTTGATGAGCTATGAGATCATCGAACGACTGATCGAATTTTTGCAAAACCTCAACCACTATATCAGTGCTGGATGGCCATCAAAGCAATCTAGTGTACCACCTGAAGTGCAATCCTACTTTCCTTACAGAGATGAGATGTTGATGGAAGACAGCATTATTTTCAAAGGTCCTAAAATTGTTGTTCCTGGTTCCTTACAACAAGAATACATCCAGATTTTGCATCATGGTCAGCCAGGTTCAAAAGCTACCAAAAGAAAGGCGAGAGGACTAGAATTTTGGACTTCACTAGCAAAACACATTGACAGAGTACTTTCTTCTTGTTCAATATGCAATAGTACTAAACCGCATTTGCAAAAAGAACCACTAGCAAAGCCAAGTTCCTGAACTACCATGGTCAACAGTAGCCACTGACATATTCGAGTGAAACCATCAACATTACTTAGCACTGGTAAACTTTTATTCAATCTAGTTTGAGATCGATTTACTTCCTAACCTAATTTCCACTACTGTTATTACCAAGCTGAAAGGTCATTTCTCAGTCTATGGAAGTCCACAAAAGCTTATTTCTGACAATGGAACCCAATTTACCAGTCAATTATTTCAGAAATTTGCAAGAGAATGGGACTTTGCACATGTTACTAGTAGTCCAGTATATCTCCAGTCAAATGGACTAGCTGAACATGCAGTACAGAGTGCAAAGCAATTACTTGAGAAGTTAAAGCATAACAATACGGATATCTTTTTGAATTTACTTAATCTCAGAAACATACCCTGTGACAACATACTTGGCTCACCTGCGGAGAGACTTCTGTCTAGGCAAACCATAACAACATTGCCCATCAGTTCCTGTTTATTGAGGCCTAATGCTAAAAGCAACAAAGCAATCAACACCCAATTATTTAGAAAGGTTTCTTTCCAGAAGTCCAGCTACAACAAATCAAGCAGATTTTCTTTGTCTGTTGAAAGAAGAAGAGACAGTGAAGATACAAATGGTGAAAGGTTTCGACCATATTGGTCAAGTAACCAAAATACATGAAGAGCCAAGATCCTTTCTTGTGAAATCCGAGGGTAAGGAGTGCAGGAGAAATCACACACATCTACTTCATGTATCTGAGCCTTTACTGCAGCAATGTTCTTACAATACAGAGTCTAAATCTCAGAGTGATTTAGGCAATGTTCCTGTTCCTGTTCCAGAACATGTCTTGATTCCTACTACTGTTTTTGATAATGTTCATAATGTCTCTAAGGTTGAACATTCAGCAGAGACAATCCCAGTTATTAAATCCAATTCCAGTTTATATGTCACATGGTTTAGTTGCATTTCCAAACCCACTGTGAGATACACAGCAACTTGAATGTAGTTGTGTATGTATATATATATATATATATATATATAGAGAGAGAGAGAGAGAGAGAGAGAGAGAAAGAGCGAGCGAGAGAGAGAGAGTTTTGTATAATTGCATGATGGAAAATTACTTTGAACCTACAGCATGTCAGTCAATGTTGTCAATGTCATTTCTCAAAGATTAGAGGATGTAGAATAACATGTGTTGTACCTTTAAGAAGCATTTCTAAGACCTGAATGTGCATATATAAATAGCACACACATGCTAGCTTCAGTGCCAGTTTGTGAGTACAGCCACAGTGTGAACATCCATGCATGAGACAACTAGTTTGTATATATGTTTATGTTTGTAGATAATAAAGCTGCTTGAACAGGACTCACGTTTGTCTACTTCATCTTGACTAGACAGATGACACGTGTCCTATCCATGTGCCACTTGCCTGTCCATCTGGTGTCATCAAACCTTATGCCCAATTTTGTGGGTTTATTTATAATACCCGAGAGGGGAATTGTGTTAAATGCCCTGGTCTAGTTGAGGTAGGTGGTATGTAGTGCTTTACCCTCATCCATAGCCTTAGTGACTGTCACTCATTTAGTCAGGATAAAATAGACAGGCCTTTGAGAGCTCTGTTCAAGCAGCTTTATTATGTACAAACACATCATTAGTGAGGCTTAATAATGTTAACTTCGATAAACCTATAAACAAATTAGCTATTACACTCATACATGCTTACTCTCTGGCTGCACTCACAAAATGGCAGTGAGCCAAGCACGTGCTGGCTATTTATATGCACGTACCAACCTTGAAATGCTTTTTAAAGGTACAACATACACACACTATTCTACATCCTCCCTCTTTGAGAAATAAGTCATGCAATGTTGACAGCATTAATTGACATACAATCAATACAAATAATTCTTTGTCATGCAATTATATAGGACTAAATACATATAAACAATTATGTCTAGGTTGCTGTGTATTTCACACTAGGTCTGGAAATATAACCAAATCATCTGACATAGAAATTAGAATCCGGTCTAGCAACTGGGACTGTCTCTGCTGAATGTTCAACTTTAGGGACATCAGTTACATCATCAGGAATGAAAGTAGAAGTTAAGACACATTCTGTAACAGGAACATTGTCTGGATTGCTCTGAAATCTAGAGCCTATATCACAGAAACAATGCTGCAGTATTGATTCTGGTACAGGAAGAAGATGTCTGCGGTTTCTCCTGTACTCCACAAC
Source organism: Protopterus annectens (assembly GCF_019279795.1). Lineage (NCBI taxonomy): Eukaryota > Metazoa > Chordata > Ceratodontiformes > Protopteridae > Protopterus > Protopterus annectens. The sequence goes on along the minus strand of NC_056731.1, from coordinate 1,433,348,797 downwards.
CTCAGATTCTATGCAGTAGGATCTCGGCTTGGTGCATATACCTGTTACTTGACCAATCCAGTTGAAACTTTTCACCATTTGTATCCTTACTGTCTCTCTTTCTGTCAATGGATAAAGAAATCTCCTCGATTTATCATAACTGGACTTCTGGAAAGAATATTTTCTGAATAATTGGGCTCTAATTGTCCTGTTGTTCTTAGCTTTAGGCCACAAAAAACTGGAAATAATAGGCAGTGTTGTTCTGGTTTGCCTAGACAGAAGTCTCTGAGCAAGTGAGCCAAGTATATCATCAGGGGGTATGTTTCTGAAATTAAGTAAATTCAAAAAGACATTGTTTTATCACACTTTGACCTCTCAATTGCTTTGCACACTGTAGTGCATGTTCAGCTAGTCCATTTGATTGTAGATATTCTGGATTACTAGTAATATGGACAAATTCCCATTCTTTTGCAAATTTCTTAAACAACTGACTGGCAAATTGGCTACCATTGTCAGAAATAACTTTGTGTGGACTACCATGGACTGAGAAATGATGTTTCAACTTGGTGATAACAGCAGTGGATGTTAGGTTAGGTAGTAAATCAATCTCAAACCAGTTTGAATAAGAGTCTACCAACACTAAGTAATGCTGATTTATCAACGTGAATATATTAGTGGCTACAGTTGACCAAGTTAGTTCAGGAACTTGACTTAGCTGAAGTGGTTCTTTTTGCAAATGCGATTTACTGCTATTGCATACTGAAGAAGAAGAAAGTATTTTATCAATGACTTCTACTATAGAAGGCCAAAATATTGGTTCTCTCACCCTTCATTTGGTAGATTCAGAACCTACATGACCACAATTCAAAATCTGGATGTATTCATGCTGTAATAAAGCAGAACAACACTTTTATGACCTCTGAAAATAATGCCATCTTCCATCAACATTTCATCTCTGCAAAGAAAATATTGCATTTCAGGTGGAACACTAGATTGCTTTGATGGCCATCTGACATTAATGCAGTGGTTGAGCTTTTGCAAAACTAGATCAGTGTTTGTATAATCTCTAAGATTATCAAGTCTTGTGGTAGAAATATTACGCACTTCCATGATGTCAAAGTCAAAATTCTCTGCGTAAAGCTATTCCGTTGTATTTCTGGGTGATCTTGATAAGGTATCAGCCAGATAAAGAAGCCTGTCTTTCATATAGACCATTTAGAAGTTGTACTTTTACAATTTGAGGCATCATTCTTTGTAATCATGCTGGAGCTGAATACATAGGCTTCTTTAGAATAGTAACTAGAGGTTGGTGATCAGTTTCAATCTGAATAGCACAACCATAGATATAATCATGAAACGCAGAACATGCAAATACTATTGTCAAAAGTTCTTTCTCAAGTTGAGCATATTGCATTTCAGTTTAGGTAAGAGGTCTAGATGCATAGGCTACTGGTCTGCCTTCTTGAAGAAAAACTGCTCCAAGACCAAATTTTGAAGCATCACAGGAAAGAGTTACTGATTTATTGACATCAAAGTATCTTAATGTAGGTGGGGTGGCAATTTTCTGCTTAAGGTCCTCAAATGCCTTCTGCTGCTGTTCCGGCCAAGACCATGTAACATTTTTCCATGTCAGCTCTTTTAAAGGTGCTGTCAGCTCACTGAAGTCTGGTATAAGCTTGCCTAAATAGTTTACAAGACCAAGAAAACATTGTTGAGTCTGAACATTATCTGGTGCTGGCATCTCACGAATGGCTGCTTGCTTGGAAAGGTCTGGTCTCAAGCCAGTGCTAATAAATAAATGACCTACATATGTAACTTCTGGTAGTCTGAATTTGCACTTCAGAGGATTGAGCTTTAAATTCACCTCATGTGCTCTGTCTAGAACTTTCTTAAAATTTCTGTCATGCTCTACTTCACTATTGCCTCCAACCACTAAATCATCTACTATTATGGCACAAGGATAACCTAAAAAAATTTGCTCCATTGCACGCTGGAAGAGTTCACTTGCAGAATTTATTCCAAATGGGATCCTAAGGAATCCATATCTGCCAAACGGGGTACTGAATGTAGTCAGTAATGAGGATTTGTGATCAAACATCATTTCCGAAAATGAACTTTTTGCATCTAAGACAGAAAAAAAACAGTGGCATTTGGTATTAGAGCTGCAACTTCCTCCACTGTATGCATAGAATGATTTGGTCTCATCAATGCTTTGTTCAAATCTCTTGGGTCAATACATAGTTTGATTTCATCTGAGCCTTTTTTATGGGCTGCTACCATGAACAACACCCATTCAGTTGGTTCTGTAACTGGACAAATTACACCTTGCTGCACAATTTTATCCAACTGAACTTTGACTTTATCCTGCATAGCTATCAGAACTTTTCTTGCTGGTCTGACTACTGGACTGACCTCTGGGTCTAACTTCATGGAATACACAACTGGAAGTTTGCACAACTTTTCATTGAAAACATCAGTATACTCTGAGAAAATAGCTTCAGTAAAATTGGAACTAGGATATGTGCTTTTATGATAAACTTCTTCAGTAAAAGAAAGCAAATTCATTCTCAGACTATCCTTGAGACCATCTAATGACTGTACAGGTCTTCAGGCTACATGGAATAATAAGCTGTATCAGTTCCTAGCCAAATAACATGAAAGCATTGCTGAACCTTTAGTTTGAATTTCTTCATCTCCATAAGTAACAAGTTTCACACAACTAGCCACATTGAGTTGTTCACCAGTTCTCGCCTTAGCAAATGTGTCTACTGATATAACATTACACTTTGAGCCAGTGTCTGCTTTTAGCTCAGTGGATTTACCATTGATCTGGACAGTACAAAAACACTTCATTCTTTGCCAACCAATTTACTGCATTTTCACCAATTATTGGTATACCATCTATGTAGAAAGTAGAATTGCAGCTCTCTATATGATCAACTTGCTTTTTCAAGTGACTTTTCTTTGTAACTGTGTGAGGTTTACTTGATTTGCAAAACTTTTGAAAATGGTTCATTTTTTTTAACTTGTGGCATTGCTGACCAAATGCAAAGCATTTTTCTCTTTTAGACTCATGACTGGCACCACAATTGCAACAGTTAACAATAAAGCTGGATTTGGGTTTTGCTGACTCACCCTTGTATTGCACTGAGCATGTCCTTTTCTTAGAACTTGCTGGAAAACTATGACTCCTTCCAGGAAACCCTGTAGGGGTTGCAGATGCATTGTGCATAGGCCGGTTTCTGCCAGCCACATATTGCATGCTGTCTATATTTGCTCTGGAGCCTGTTGAAACCATGCTTATCACTTTCGAGCATACTTGTGTGCTTTTCTGCAACTTCATGGATTTGACAAATTTCACTAGCTCTGCTCAGTGTTAAATCGCTGTCACAAAGCAAAATCTTTCTCACTGCTGCACTATTAATAACACACACAAGCCTGTCCTTTATCAACTCATTGTTTAAGTCACCAAACTGACATACTTTACCTTTGTTTCTAAGGTCAGTTATATAAGCTACAAGTGTTTCCCCTGGTTTTTGATCTCGTGTGTAAAACAAATGCCTATCTAATGTTATATTTGTCTGGAGGTTTCACATTTCCCTGAACTTACACTTCAAACACTTGGGGTCTTCCCTTGATTCAGCCTGTGCAATAATATGATGGTTTTCACTTTTGTCCTCATGTATTGCTGGTGCCTACACAAATGAATGCTCTCTTTCAATGGTCTCTGTCCCAGCTAGGTTTAGCAAAATGAATGCCCTGGTATGTGCATCTTGTCAGACTAAGTCATTTGTATAAAAATATCATACTCTTGCTCAAATATTCTCCAATTCTCTGCAATATTCTGATCAAACACCAATGGTGAGGGTTTTCGAAATCCATCTGCCATATTAACACATACCAGCAAAGGCTTTTGCAAGTATGCACCAACATACACACATATACATATGCCATAAATTTATGTCAGTATTTGTAATGATGCCCAATAGCACAACAAGCTTCTGAATAACTGAACTTTGTGAAATAATTCTCTCAAGCACTGTAATACTCTTGAAATTACTGTACTGTAAGAAATCACCTCATCATTTTAAGAAACATTGCTAAGTAAGACTCAGGTACTGTAATACTCTTGAAATTACTGTACTGTAAAAGTCACTTATCATCATTGTAAGAAATGTTTCAAAGTAACTGCACTTTGCAAATAAATTGGGCAGGAGATGCTCAGAGTAAGAAACATTTCAAAGTAACTGCACTTTGTGAATAAACAGTACCCAGCACACTGACACATCCTCAAAATGAATGTACTTTGCTAAATGCCTATTTACAGTATAAGACACACTCTGTAATAATGGCACTCAGCAAACAGACACACCCAGCACAAGAAACATTTTGAAATGGCTGTATTTTGACTGTACTTTATGAAATAGTTGCAATTTGCACACAAATAAGCTCTTTGGAATAAATGTACAGTAATAAGCACACACTGTAAATACTTTCACACACTTTAAAAAAATTCAATAACTCTAGTTATGCTCTGAATACAAGTTGAAGTAGTAGTTATATCAAAACATAGTATTTTGCCAGAAAACATGCAGTTGCCTTCCTTTATTTATGTTTAATGTGCCTATTTTGCCCTTTATTACACTAGTTTTGCTTGTTTAATCTCTTTTAAAGCCCATTATACTTCTCTTCTAAACATGCCCATTTTGCTTTAAACATGCTCATTTTGCAATTCTGAGGTAATTAACAACCCCTTATATGTTTTTCTGATAATTGTTTTATCAAATATCTTAATTTTAAATATTTTGTTTAATTAATAAACCTTTTGTGCCTCTTGCTTGTTTAATAATGTGGTTTGTGCCCTTGTAATGCTCTGTTTTATCTTTTTTATAAAATAAATGATTTGTGCATGTTTTCATTACCTTTGGTTCATTTCTGACCCTTTTTCATGCTGGTTTCTCTTAATTTCCCTTCACTGTTAACTATGCACCTCATAGCTCTGAAAAGCAGTCTCTGGAAACCCAGATCAGACACCATGTCGCTTGTCTAGTCTGGATAAAATAAATGAGTCTGTGGGTTCTGTTCAAGCAGCTTTATTATGTACAAACACATCATGATTGAAGCTTAATAACTTTAACTTAGATAAACTTATAAGCAAACTAACTATTGCACTCATACATGCTCACTCTTTGCTGCACTCACAAAATGGCAAAGAAGCTAGCATGTGCTGGCTATTTATATGTATGTGCCAACCTTGAAATGCTTCTTAAAGATACAACATACACACGCTGTTCTACAGTGACTTTCTCAAACAAATCATCCAGATTCAGGAGGCATGACATGTCCTTGACAATGACAAATTCTGTTGGGTCCAGTGTTTGGAAATTTTCTGTATCTTCATTTATCAGGTCCATGGTTATTCTTTCCATGACCTTACATATAAAACTAGTTAAATGTATAGGTCTGCAATTTCCTGGGTCGGTAGATTGTCATCCTTTATGCTGAGGGAAGACTTTTGCTGTCCTCCATTCTACTGGGAAAAAGCTAGTACAGAGGTTGTGGTTAAATAGAGATCCTAATGGGCCTGATAAGTCTTGATTTAATCTGTTTAAGAGGCAACCTGGTATATCATCAGGCCCCATTGAAGCCATGTTTCTAGATTTATGGAGCACAGTGACAACCTATTCTTTGCTGATAATTGGCAGCAGAGTGGTGGAGGGTATTTTTTGCAGGTGAACTGGGAGAATGTGAGGTGAAATTTGAGCTGAATTTGTCAGCCAGCAGATTTGTTTTGTCTTCTGACTGAGCATAGATGATGTCATTTGCAACTAATTTGGCACAATGTCGGGAGTTGCCCTTAAGATTGCAGACATAACTGAAAAATGTCTTACTGTTATCCTTAGCTTTGGAGGCTGTTTTTACATCAAAGTCTGCTTTCAGAGACTTGACTAGTTTCTTGATTCACTTATTTAGACTAATGAGGGACTTTTTGCTCTGTTGTGAACATTCCCTTTTACATCTCAACAGGATTTTCTCTCTTTTGTTATACAACCTATTAATACCAGGGATCCACCAGGGAGGCTTGTTTTTGTGGTTTGACCTTTGTTTATTTCAGTCTGGTACTGCTGTTGCTATACATTTGTTTATATGGTCAGACAGGGCATTTGTGTATGTCTCTGCATAGATTTATATGCTTTCTGGATTTGCGAGAGCTTAGAAACTAGCCATGGTGTCCCTTAACAGGGAGTAATTTACCTTTGAGAAGTTCTTAAAGTTTTGGGGGTTAGGTGGGGGGACTAGTTTTTCCTTTATTTTAAGGGAGACCACTTTGTTATCTGGTCTTAAGAGTGAGGACATCACACTGGGGGGAGAAGGTTGCAGCACTCTCCCATATTTGTGAGTAACATGATCTAGGACATTTGCTCCCCTGGTGGGACTGAGACTAGCTGCTCCAGGGCATTTGAATTTATAAAGTAAAAAAATATTTGGGACTACATATTAGTAGTTATTTATGCCTCCCAATTAATGAAAGGGTAGTTAAAATCACCCATGATTATAGCACTGGGTTGGATAATGAGTGATTCTATTAACTTCAGGTATGATATATGGGTTTTCTGGATCATGGTGCGGGACCTGTAACCAGCAAGAATACGATAATGGACTTTTCAATAAAAATATCACCAAAATGAAGAGAATCTTGATTTTAATTTTGATTTTAATTCTTTCCATTTTGGTGGTGCTTGTTATTGTTATTGGTGTTGATACACCACGTCATCTGGACATCCATACATTTTTTTATCAAGGTAATGGACTTTTCCCATGGTTATTTGGCTATGAAGCAGCTCAAGCATGCCATATTGTTTGATCAGCTTTAAGGTGTGCTTATCCTTTATGTACATAGAGCCTTTTGCTTTTTCATGTTCAGTGGATGGTCAGAAGATTTGAAAGGTATTATATATAGCCATGCACTCCAAGTGCTTTCAGCGGCTTTGAATGATGTTTGAGTAATTGCACAGACATCAGCATTCTCCAAGGTGAAGAGATCTTCCAGATAGTGCAGTTTCTTGTTAGGACTTCTAGCACTGAGCAGTAAACACCTTTAGCTTGTCCTGAGTAACTTTTGGTATTGGAAGGTTTGTCTGTTTGGCAATGCCTAAAAAAGGCATTCTAGGGGTGGATAATGTTTTGGTCAATATTCAAAAGCCTAGAGGTAACAAGTGAAGACCATCCTTGGCAAAGCAGCATGGCCTGTCAACCATGTCCTCCCAGGTTGATAAGTATTGAACCCCTTTGGAATGACACTAGTAGCTAAGCCAATTGTTACAATCAACCATTTTCTGCTGGTATTGTGGCATCATCCTTGGAGATAGTAGAATGCTGCTCAATGATAGGCTCATACCTGCCAGTCAAACATATTCTCAGAGCTCAATCATGTCTCTCTTTGGGAGCGCTACAAATCCTGAAAGCCCAAAATCCTGAAGACCAAAATCCTGAGACCTAAATCCTGAAAGTTCAAAATCCTGAAATCTCAAAATCCTGAAAACTTAAAATCTTGAAAACACACAGGATACCAACAGTTACTATACTCCAGCACAATTACATACAGAAGCAAATAAAACACAAACCATATTACTCTTCTCCAAGTATAAGCAGGGGGCAAGCCCCCCTGGCACCCCACATGTGAGGGGCTACACCACCCAAACCCCCTGCTACTTAAATATATCAACTCTGAGATTGCACTTAGTGTACTGAAGTGCAGTCTCAGAGTTGTTATATTTAAGAAGCAGGGGGTTTGGTGGTGCAGGGGGGCTTGCCCCCCTGCATATAGTTGAAGGGTAATATGTTTCTGTATGTACTTGTGCTGGAATATAGTAAGTGTTTGTATCCTGTGTGTTTTCAGGATTTTAGGCTTTCAGGATTCTGTAGCGCTTCCCTCTTCATATAGTCCAAAGAATTATGTATCAGATCTTTCATGTCGACATTGTCTATGACTGGTAATTAGGGGTAAGTGACCTGAGTGCTTATGTGATTTGGTGAATCCTAGCCCCTTACAGGCAACTAACTGTAACTTTTCTCTTATCCAGCCTGGTAAGACAGACATCAGTGTGTCTCACAGTGAAGTCTCCTATAGGTTCATAGGCTCATAGATTAGTACTAGGCTAACTTCCCTTGTGGGCCACTTCAAGCCTAGCCAATTACCCCATATAAGAATCAAACCCTGCACCTTGTGTTCATAAGGTAAACACCTTAACCATTATGCCAGCCTTCCACCCTATCACCAGATTATTGGGTTTTGGAATGTTATGTCTTATAGGCTTGGTAGTTGAGACACAGTGAGATGTGGTTTTATGTGTTTTGATGGGAATTGTTTTGTTTGTGTGCATGCAGAGTTTCTGAGGACTGTGCCTGAGAGGCCTTTGAAGTTTGGGTAAGTTACATGTGAGCACCTCTGCTTATATGGTTCTATGTATGTGGTCCTTTGTGGGCACAGTGAGTCATGTGTAAGTCACTGACAACCTGCTTGTTGCTTTCTGTCTGTATGTGATAGTCTAACCTCTAGTGTCAATGTGTAACTACTTCTCTCATATACCATATTCGTCTTTTCAAGGATTACATGGTTGTCAGTGTACCAAACACAATTGTTACATTGCTTCGGGATGTCCTTGTCTACCAAAATAGGATGCCGAGATAGCAGGAAAGGGCCCATCCATAGTTGCAAGTCCAAATGTGTACTTGAAAGGATAGGACCAGAAGGTGTTTCTAAGCAAATTAGAGAAGAGTGCTTACTTGGTATAATCTGCAGCAAAACTAACCAGTGATGCTGCCGACTGCCAAACCATTTGCTCTCTAAGCAACAATAGTCCTGGGTGCTATAATAAGGTAAGGTAGACCTAAATAGTCCTAACTAAATGTGTAAATACTGCTCACGGTGCAAACTAGTTGCCCCAAGAGTAATGCGGGACTGAGGTAAAGTTCCTAGGTGGTTTAGACACATATAGGTGAGTAGTTTGTTAACACTTCATATTCAGCAGTGTATGAAGAGGAAAACTAGGAGACTTAATGTAAAATGGTTCTCTCATTTTGGTTTGAAACCACTGACAGTAAGTTCTCTTGGAGAGGGATGATAGCAGTATGTATACATCTCAGGGGAACAGGTTTTTAATTACTGCTAAGAGTCTTCCTTACCTTTTTCTGAAGGTGGTACAGCCCATTAGAGGTGGTATAATGTTTCTGTTTCCGTAACTTCATGGCACTCCTTCTGACTAAGGTCTTCGTACAGTTCATTATTCATGGAATGAATATAAATATATAAATATATATATATACATATGTGTATGTATATATATATATATATATATATATATATATATATATATATATATGTATGTAAATATAAAGATATATATATATATATATATATATATATATATATATATATATATTTGCATACAGATATACATTTGTATGAAGGCATGGATGCATGTATAACAATGAGTTAATCAAGAACCAAAACAAAGCAAAACAAAAAATGAAGAATCCATCTCTTACCAGAACACTAATCATATGAAAAGTGTACTGCCAATTATATTGGGGAGCAGGGCCAAATAAGGGCTGAACCAAAAAAGCAAAAATACCCCACAGCAAATGTATATAGGATAAAATCAGAAAGACCCTAGAAAAACAGAATGCCATCTGCATCTGGGAGATGAGCAAATTACCAAAGTACCCCTTAAGGCCATACAGGTATTCAACCTTAGCTTTTTGAGGCATTCTATAGTGCTTACATTTATAAAGCTAATCCATAAAAAACAACTTTCTTATTTAGAGGGATAATAAAAAAGTGCTTTCTTGTAGCAAAACATTAGGACTAACAGAATCAACTCGATGTATTCTTATACTGTATTATAAATATGTTAAGTTCAACATAGCATGTGGAAACAAGCACCTACATGGCCAAAAAAAAAAAAAAAAACATGTAGAATCTATAATGAAGCCATGTTGGGACAGGCTGGTTGAGAAGTATGCTGTACACTAGACCAACAAAGCATGGAAAAGCAAATTTTCTAAAATGTATATGGAGAAGAAAAGGGTGAGACTAGACTGACAGGTATTGGAAATATTGTTTGTTTGCAGGCATATGGAAGGGAAGTCTGGGCCACCATTTTTCTGAAGTGTACAATTTATAATTATGACTGGAAAGGAAGAGAAAATGGAACAAAAATTTAATAACAATTATTGAGAAAAGCAGCACCCTATTTGTGCAAATTAAAGATTGAGTAGTTTTGATTCTGAGGCAGTAAGGGCATGTAAACATCTAATTTTGCAACTGAAGATTGATAAATAGAAAGTAAACTGAACAGTGACCTTCCACACAAGTAAGTATTATACAGGTGTTGGATAGCTTGATTTATTATTTATTTGCTGTTTGTTAACTGAGTAAGTGAGCTTGTTCAAAAAACCCTTTCAGTCATGATCTAGGCCAGAGGAAACATACAGAAATTTAAGTATAGTACAGAAAATTTATACATTGCAATTATATAAACAATTACTTATTTTTGCAACTTTAAAATTGCATATCATTGGATATTGTCAAAAATGACATTGACAGTTGAAAAACGTAAGCCTTATTGACCGTGGCAAGATGAATCAGACATTACAAAAATATGATGTTCCTTGTTGAATATGTTCAGTTTATAGACATGTTAAGAAAGAAATTGTACAACACAAATCACACCTGACAAAAAATAAAAAAAAAAACACTGAAGTAAAAAAATGTATTCTGTAGTTTGTTTCTAATGTATGTTATGTACAATGTGTTATAGTATTGGCTATAAATAGGATTATAAAATTGGTTATACTTAATTCAGTGCAGTGGGTTAAAGTCTGAGTTACATTTCAGAATTTTTACTTTAATACAAAATATTAGGTCACAGTAAGTATTATATTTAAATGATTTACTAGGAGATTCAATAAAGCCTACATGGTCATTTTCATATTGACTGCAGTGCGGTGTAATGCACACGTGGACATGGAAAGTTTTAGCCTCAGTAAGTGCCATGCATAGGTGTGCATCACCTCCCAAACAAGGTAAACACTGTGGCATGCTAATTACAGTATAAGCAGCTGTATTACATGCTAATTAACCACTCCAACATGGTTTAGCTATTCAACAAGATATAAAGCATCTGAGTAGAGTCCATGCTTTTTTCCCCCTGTGGATTCCAAAACTTTTGGAATACAGATATGGAAAGGAGTCTACATGGACAGAATGTTAGGGGCTGCTGCTGCTTTAATACATTTGTATGTGCTACAGGCTGAATCTAGTGCTGATTCTGCTGCTAATAGGCCTAGGCTGAGAAGGAGAAGAGTTTTCAGACCCTTTTTAACTTTTCACAACTACATGATGTTGACATTGTGGAGCACTACAGGGTGGAAAGGGACAAACTACAGGAACTCTTTGACCTCTGCTGTTCTCAACTCAGAGCCAGAGACAACCAAGGGGAACCCATTCCAGTGGAGACAAAGCTTTATGTAGCCCTTAGAATCTTAGCTACAGGTACCTTTCAGAAACCACAGAAGACATGCTGGGGTTGTCACAGGCATCAACATCCAGGATCCTCCACCATTTCCTGAATGCGATGCTCCAACATACCAGTGAGCATAAATATTTTCCCCATAGTTCTGAGGAGAGAAGCAAAAATAAGCAGGGGTCCTATCATATAGCACACTACACTGAAGTACTGGTTGCCATAGATTGCACACATGTAGAAATTAGAGCACCACTTGGGGAACAGCGTAGGCTCTACATAAATAGAAAGGGCTACCACTCTGTCAACTGCCAAATCATGTGTAATGCCAAAGGAATAATCTTGAACATGTGTGCTGGCAACCCTGGCAGTTACCATGACTCACATATCTGGCACACCTCTCAACTGTACTAAATGTTTGCTAGGAGGGATATCCCACAGGGGCATTTACTGGGTGATGCAGGCTATGCACTGGAGCTATGGGTGATGACACCCATCAGAAATGCACACACACTCACAGAAGAATGCCATAATGAGGCGCACACTCAAACAAGAAATATCACATAGTGTGTATTTGGGCTGCTGAAGTCATGGTTCCAGTGCCTTGATACATCTGGGGAGCCCTGTAATACAATCCATGGACAGGTACAGAAAAATTCACAGTATATGCCATGCTATACAACATAATCCTGTGAAAACAGCTTCAGCAGGATCAGCAAGTGGAAGGGGTACACATCCCACTATGAATGCCAAGGTCACCACAACCACAGGCAGATAAGGTGTCACAGGGGGAACCACCAGCTGCTGTGGGTGTAAGCAGACATAAGCATGATTAGTATATCCTTAGTAAGCATGATTAGTATATCCTTGCATTGGCTAAGAGACAATGCACAGCACACTCACTTACCACCTTGGAGCATAAAACCTTCCTTCTATTCATGTACCTATAATAACATTGATGCCAGGCACCTCACACAACCTTTACCTCCCCATGTATTGGCTGTGTACTGCTTGCATTAGACAGAGTCAGCCCTGAACTAAAACTGTGTCAACTGCTGCATTTACAAGGTATTTCCTGAACCTGGAGTGTATTGTTTACTAATACGACTGTGTGGCATATGCTTGTCTTTCATTACTTTGTCCGGTAAGCTAGTAAAAGGTGGGAGATCTGTACAGAACTTACCTTAACATGTGACAACAGAGACTTATTTGGCTTATGTGTCCATTACTAAGTAGTAGGCCTCAAGCATCAAAGATCCACACAGTCATACATCTCAAAAGTACTGATGATCACTGCATGCCCTCAGTTTAGCACCATATGTTTGTACTAGAAAATAATTAAAGAGGGAAGTTAGAAAGTAATGATATACATTGTGGTTTCTGACTTCACAACCCTCATATGATCATTCACCATAAAGTTGGGAAATTTGTAAGCTGTCAACTGTCTCACTTTTCAAGGCCAATATAAATCAAAGGTACAATTACCTTTTCAACACCACAAATGCAGATATACTAAGCACTAGGTTAGCTATGCACCCTGAGCATCAGACACAAAGAATTTGCATCCCTGAATCCAAAAGATAGAAAACAAGGATATGGCTCAGTTATCATTACTTGCACAGAGTGTTGTGGGGGGCAGAAAACTTAGGCTGACACAAAAGGTCAGTGACTGAGTATGATTGAGTAAGAAAGAGAAGAAGGCAGACGTGGATAAACTAACAAATGGCCAATGAAACAAAATGAATAACTGTTGTATGTATCTGTAGGTGTCCTCCAGGTGAAATTGATGTGTGAGTGTCTGCATAAACACAGCCAAGCTCTGTGCTGGCTTTTTGTCTTGGTATGTCAGATAGGTGTGAGCTGTGCATATTAGAGGTGGCAGTTCATCGTTGTCATCCCCAACCACAAGAACTGGCTCTGCCAGGGGTTGTACCAGCACATCCACACCCAAGGTCAGATGCATTGCTACGACTTGAATGTGACTGCTGTCTCCTGGCCCTTCAAGGGGACACACAACATTGCAGCCCATGGCCTACCATATCTGGGTGTGGACAGCACAATCACTGATGGAGCAGTGGAAGTACTGCCACTATGGGAGCATGATCTTGTACGGCCACGTTGGCTGACAGCAGATAATGTGGCTGACCTACAACAATGAGGATGCCATTCCCCTCCCAGCAGATTTTCCATCACAGGAATTGCTCATTCAATGAGAGACACCCCTTGGTCCATCACAGATACTCTTCATTCTAATGTGTCATTCATCGAATCCAGTGAATCAGCAACATTGCGGAGGTAGTCACGCATGTCAGACTGTGCCACATCCACAACCCTGAGCATTTGTCTAGAACACCAATGTGAACACAGGAAGAGACACCCAAAACAAGTGGAGGAGGGACAGCAAGCCCCCTCCGAGTATCCCTAACAATCATCCTGCACACTTTTGCTATGGCCAGACTCAACAGGCACTGAGGCCGTAGTAGACACACTTCTATGATCAATGTCCTCACTCTCCACCTGTCAAATATCTGTGGGCTCAGTGGACTGGGAGGGAGTAGGGCTACTTGGCTGTGTCCAGTGAAAATGCAGTGTCAGATTCAACCTCTGCACTCCCCTGACTGTGCCTCAGTTTGGCCACCATTGACATCAGAGTCTCCTGATTCACTGATATCAGGTATCACAGGGCCCACACTCCCATTGTCATGATCACCTGTGATAAAATGCAAGGAACATAGGAATAAATTAATACCTGTACTACAATAGTGCAATATATGCTAACAAACTAACAGTGCTGCTACTATTACAGACAGTACAGCAATACACACAACAGGCCTGAGATCAAAATAACACACTACAATATTTCTTTAAATTGCTCAGCAGTAACTGACATAAAAATGTTTGCCTTACCATCTGCAGATGAGATACTCCTCTGTAGTCCAGACGGTCCACAAAGAAGTTAAGCAAGAGGTAAGGGTAACATCATCACAATTAACAGTAACACAGGGGGTAATACATTTACACCTTTATATGTCCATTAACTATCATTTCAACAAGAACATGGCTAACAACTCTAATCTAAACTTATAACTGTAGCAATCTTCAATCTCCCCAAAAAGACACGTAACACAGAATTAACTTATTGATTTTATTTGTTTTACTATACAAAAGTATCCAACTGTTCAGATAGCAAAGCCTACCTAGAAGTTCCTCCTAGGATGTGTTTGCTATCCCAGAAACTGTTGCTGTCTGGAATTGGCCAGGAAGTCTTCATTGGGGATTAGTGGTGGTTCCCTAGCAGGCTGTCCCCCAGTAACCATCTAGTCACAGCCCACTGCAGCTGCTCTCCTCCATGCAGATGTGATCATGTCAGTGTCCAGATGGTGCACCTGCTCATATGTCTTGCTGTGGCTACCAATGGCATTGACATCATCCACTAATTGCCACTATATTTGCATTCTACATGCCATATCTCCCCATCCCTTTTCAAGCAGAAAAGCACCAGGTTACGTAAAGTCATCTATAATCACTTGGTCCTTGACATTGGTGAAGGGGGGGGGGGTCTCCGTGGATGGACACATCTGATTGGCATACTCATAGGGGTCCTAAAAGACAACAGAAGGATAATAACCATAAGTATCACATAACTACAAAAAAAGCTGTTTTCAGATAAAACAGTTAAGGTAGGCAGTGAGTAGTACCCACTGGAATAACAAAAAACAGTCTACAGATGTGAAATGCTGACAACAGGCAGGACACAAAACAAGGAGAGCAACAAGAGCAACATATCCTTGTGTGTGCCATAGCAGTGACTCAGCTTTGCTCCCCCCCAAAAACAACAGTGCATCCTTGTTTGTGCTAAAACAGTAACTCATCCTTGTCCCCCCAAAGGAACAGTCCATCCTAGTTTGTGCCATAACAGAAATTCAGCTCCCCCACCCAAAACAACAAGCAAATGACACATTTTGCTAACAAACCATGCTTGAAATGCTAAAAGTGCTATCAAAGGACCTGTCCCTGAAACATGTGTATGTATTTTTCACACAACATTCTATTTTCATGCATTAACGATTATTTATACTTCTGAAATGGCTTGACAAACATGCCCATGCCATCAGTACACTTCCATCTAATGCATACAAGTCAAACTGTAAAAGCCTTTGCTTCAAGCTTTTCTTAAATACATTCCAGAATATACAGTATGTAGGTGACAAGTGAAAGCATAACTTCTGAAGTTCAGTTCTTACTGTACAGATATATCCTGAAGAAAAAGGGTTTTTGCATTCTTCCCAACATATACAACTTTCCTCACCATGATGTGAAATGTTTTAATTAATTGTTAATTAATTAATTGTTTTTATAATTGATTAATGGTCAGATGTTTTATGTATATAAAGTATTGTTTGTATGTTGGCTTTTGTAACTCCTTGAAGGTTCTTTACTGAGGCGCTAGAGAATAAAATGTTGGTGGATCTGTACCAGTGGTTTGCAGTTTCCTCAACATCAATTTGCCTAGCTACATGGTTGCCTTTTTATATGGTGCAGATTCAGGACTGTTAGCATGGTGAAGATCCAAATGAGGTGTGAACTCATTAGAATTGTTGCATCCCTAAAATTTAGATCCATGTAGGAGATGTAAAATAGTGTAGGCCTCTTTCATTGTCTGTATTTAATGGATTGCAACTGTGAATGATTAGTGGATGAGAGAAGGAAAACATAACAGCGCTGCCTTACTTACACTGGGTATGTCAGCTTAGATCTAAAAAGTGTTAGATTTAAGGCTGGAAATGTAAGTAAGTGGCACACAAGTCACAGACTGTGTTCCTTAATATCCAAACTGCCCTTTATTAGTTAGCAATTGCATATGATATTATTCCCATTTAATATCCTCGCACATTTTAAGGCCAGTGATATAGAATGGCTTAGACACTGTGTACCTCAGATTACTCCTCAGATAAAAAAAGAATGGTCAACAAACACAGAAATATAAGGCAGAGCTGTATATTTGCAAGCAACAATCATGGCAGATTGTGCAATCAATAGGTGTACTACATCCAAAACTACTTCATGTACAAATAATACTTATATAGTTTGATATCAATGTAGATGCTGTTGCAGTTGGTTGTATGCATATTGATTTAATTTAGTTGTTCCAAAGATGTTCATGTGGCAAAGAGGGATAAGGTACCCATCCTGTGTTATGAACGTGCAGTGGAGTGAGAGTTTTAATCCAGACCTATGTAGAAATATTTGATGTGTACTAACATTTTCTAGGGTGTATGTCATAGATTGCTTTTCCTCATTTCATGTACCTCTCCCTTTTTTCTTTTTTTTTTTTTGGAGGGGGGGGTGGGGCACTGTTTGCACGATGCACAGCTTAGCATAAACTTGACAACTGGCCAGACAGGACTCATACAGTCAAAAACAGAAACCAGATGCATTCAATTAATACTATAAGGCATCATGCAATCCTGATAAGCAACATTGAGTGGGGGTTAACAGCGAGACCTTAACAGTGATTCGTAAAATAGGGAATGTTATGTAACTAGTCCTGTGGCAGCAAGTGCGTGTGTAGGGCTAGAATGCAGATGGACGTGGGTTCTAGTATAGGGTGTGTAACCTTTCTTTAACTATTGTGACATTGCAGTTTATAGCAATGAATTGCAACATATACAGGTATTTTCTTATCCTTCTTGTGGCAGCAGGTGTAAGTGTAGGACTGCCATGCACATGGTCCTGAGTTTGAATGCGGTATATTCCATACACTTTTACTGCTGTTCCACTTCCTATTATAGTCACTCTCACTTATAACACTTGACATGGTGTAGCTGATATTAATTATACGTATGAAGGCTGAGCCACTAGTATTGTGTCAGTTATATAGTCATTTAACTATATATTATCACATTTATTCTCAAATGTATGACTGTGGGTATATTGTGTACTAGGTATCTATAAGTATATTTCTGCTATCTTGACTGCTATGGCCTTCACATTTGTCTGACACATATACCCAACTGCTTGTCCATCCAATATCCTTGAATTTGCTTTGCTTGTTACTGTTGGACTCTGCTTAGCATCACGTGAACACAGTGCTTGGAGTTGCGTACTGCTGAGCACTGTGTTTATGAGATGGTAAGTAGAGTGCAACATTTTCAAATACTATGCACATTCCCAGTAAAAGTGATGACTGGAGTTGGTTGGAAAGCATCATTCTTTATCGCTCTAGATCCATGGCAGAGAAGGTAGGTGTTTGCGGGGAAGGTGTCAGGTTTAGGGCAGAGAGATGGGTGTCCAGGAGTCCAAGATTTTAATTGAACTCCCAGTTAAGAACCACAGTGCCAGTGTTTTGCAGGGGGACTATTATGGCTCCCAGTAAAAGTCAGAAGCTTAGGATAGTTTAGCCCTGGCTGTAACCAGTGCTACCGGTATCCACCGCACAATGTAAACATCACTACAATGACCTCCAAAGGAGGAAGGGGGGATATCCTCGACCATTGGATCACAGAATTTTGGACTGTGCACTTCCCACACCTGTGTAAGCATCAACTGCAGAGAGTACTTATAAGACTTAAAAAAGCTGAATATAGTCAAGACTGGTTTTCATAATGGTATTCTGTTCTATTCTGCTTTTTCCACACCTGCCAGGGACTGTGAGGTCAATGTACGAACCCATGGGGCTATATTGGTGAAAATGAGGGAAGTATGTGGTATGTACACAGCAGAATAGTAGTGTTATTCTAGCATTAAAATTTAAATATAGCTTTTTTGGTATCTTACAAATTTTATCAAATTGAGCATGCATATCTCAACTGTAACAGCAAGTATGAATGCATTAGTCTGTAGCACAAGCCAAGAGTACAATATTAGACTTTAGTCAGAGTTTGTAGGTTTAAAGACCACACGTCTGAGCTATAGAATACTGTTAATTCTTCATTTATGTGCAATTTAAAGGTTTAAAGTAAAAGCTTTATAACAGTGGCACACATACCCTACTGTAAACTGTAATCTGTATAATTAGAATATGCATATTTGCAATATATGCACATGTCAAGGAGTACTTGCTGCAGTCTGTAGTATAATGTGGATCTATTAGGAGCTGGTAGTCTTAAATGTAAAAGTTATCTTTTATGAGTTTGTAGTCTTAAAAGTAAAAATTAAGACACTAGTGTCAATTAATTGTATCAATGCATTGTATCTCACATATGGAAGTACTAATCTTATCTCTTTTTCTTTTCTGTCACCCCAACCCTATCTTCTCTTTTTTATTTTATTTTAATTTTTTTTTTTTATTTTTTTATTTTTATTATTATTTGTAATCAAAATATGTCCATGTCATCCATGTGTACCACATCACTAAATGCACAGCACAGCAGGTTAGGCCTACCCCACAAGATCCGCCTGCCCCCCCCCCCACTGGTTCCAGCACCATTGCTCATCATGTCTGGGAGCCAAACTGGCAGCAACGCCAATGCTGCACCTTCACTACCTTCCACCTCAAGTAGTCCTGCCCTGGAGGCTGGTCCAATGGTACCCTCAGGGAGCAATGACGGAGGTGGTAATATTGTCACCTGCACTGAGTTGCCAGGGATGGCACATGGGGTTGTGCGCTGCATTGTTGGTGCATGCCTACACTGGCTGGAGAGGCTGCTCTCCCTCATTTTACATAATACCAGGAGGATATGATGTAGATGTCAGGTACTCCAGCCAGTGATGTAGTGAGGTGACAGTGATGACAGTCCAGTGGGTGAGAACTCCATTCTCACTGTCACCCAGCTTGATGACTATGAGTTTGTCATGTCCCCACCCTCACCCCAATCATGTCAGCACCCAACCTTTTGTGTCCATCACCAGCCCTGTCTCTTGTTTTGTTAGTCTTCTCTGTCTGCAATTGCTTCATCACCTACCCAACTTTCCTCACCAAGACATTCCTATGTCCCTTCTCCAACATTCCCTTCTCTCTCTCAAAAAAAAAAATAAAAAAATAAAAGTTGTCCTATACATAGCTCTTCATTTTACTTGTGTGTCTTCTTGACACACTTGATTCAATCCAATTGGCTATACAACATGATTGTGTTGTGGTCACCCCTCTATCTGGAGGCGATAGTCCAAATTCAGTTAATATTTAGCAGATATTTTCACTTGTTGGATAGCTATTGTTCTTTCCTACCTCCCTCCTGCACATTCCTGCCCTGCTTTCCATTGTTCTTCCCCCTGCTTGCTCCCCATTTCACCACTTCTCTATCTTCCCCACATTATTGTGCGATGGTGTGCATCACACATTAACATCCAGCAACAGAAACGCAAAAGTAGTTAAAAGTGTCACATACAGCTGAATTCGAACCCAGTACCACCTGGCTCTAAAAATGTATGTATCACTGCATTAATACATGCTGCCACACAGTCAGTTAAGCAGCATGTATATTCCAGAGTCTCAGTACTAACTGTCAATCTTTGTTCTTCCCCCTGCTTGCTCCCAGTTTCACTACTTCCTTATCTACCCCTTTGTAACACATTTAATCTGATCAAAAATATATAATCGCACACAGCACACATAAGTAGCATAAAAAGAAATGGATTCCTTCACTTTTTGAGTGCCATGTTTGTGAGGAGGTGTGCATCGTGCACCACTGCACAGCAACAGTGAGTGGTGGCAAAATGCAGCAACACATCTCATATAAACAATCCATGTCATTGCATTATCACTCTGTAATGAAATACATTTTAAAGTATTAGATACACCTGTATTCGAACCCAGTACCATCTGTGCCAAAAAGTGAATGCATTAATGAGTTAACACTTGCCTTAACAGAGTCAGTTAAGCAGCAGGTGTATTTCATAGACTCAGTACTAACTGTCAGGCTTTAGCAATGTGGCTCATGTTTGTGAACTGCTTACCTATTTGTAAACGTATATATCTCTTATGTGTATGCACTTTGCTAAATGTTGAACAAACCCACTGTTTGCCATGCTATGGAAATGTTTATATCATGATGTATTACTGCTTTTTACTGTCCATTTCCTCTGTATAACATGAAATTACATTTGGAAACATTACAGACTGAGGGCCCTATCTAACAATAGATCACATATTTACAATACATCTGTTGCCACCCTCCCTGAGCACTGCAACCCTAGTGTCTCAGTACTTTTCACAGAGCTATATCAACAAAAATACAAAATATGATATCAAATGTTGTGTGCTGTGCAATGTGTATCAGTCTGGTAACATTCAGAACTACAACCATTTAACCGTATGCCTAAAAACATTATCTGAAAGGCTACAGAAGGATTCAGCATGGAGCAAATTCACAGGGACATAGGTGACCTTTAACACAGTTGCCCCTTCCTATTTTGTTTTTGTCAAGGGTACATCTTGCTTACTGAACCTTGTGGACTTCTTGGATACTGACTCCACAGACCTAGATGAGGGATAACAGGACATACCACCTATGTTGACTTATCCAAGGCCTTTGACACTATACCCCATGCATGCATCATAGTGAAGATCTCCCATGTTGGAATTAAGCCATACAGTAGTACAGGAATAGGGAACTTGCTCACTGACATAATGCACACTCTCAAAGTTGGGGACTGCATCTCTACCAGTATCCATTTACCATTAGAATACCACAAGGATCTGTGTCGGGCCCTCAACTGTTTGCAAACTACTTCCCTGAAGCACACGGAATGGCAGATGGCCTGTAGTTTACCATGTTTGCAGATGACTGGTAACTGGATGCACTAATATAGAGTCCCCAATGATGATAACATATTACAGAAGGAGCTGCAACACACAAATGATTGGTGCCAAACTCATGGACTGAATCCTAAAGCATACAATGGCTCATTGTTCTCTTTGGCAATGAAATACCCCTGCTAATTATGATATATATAGCACCTCTCTAAACTTAAACACAGTGTTGTGAGACTTGAGAACACATGTTGATAGAAAGCTACACTCTCATCACTGTGTGTCCTTAGTGGTGACACACACATTCTGCATTGTGCACATCATACATATTGACATCCCATTCAAGACCAGGGTTGTCATATCTCTGCTGTTCTTTTTCATTATCAGAGCACTAACTGAATACAATGCTTCCTTCTGTCTGTACCTCACCAGACACCTGCAGCAATTGGAGACATCATACAGGCTGCTGAGAGGTGATTTATGCCTGCCCTACAAAGCAGTCTCAGACCCTGTTCTACTGGAAATGCTGCACATCTGCAAATCAAATGGAACAAGAATAACTTGGCCCAGGGTTCTCAACCTAGCCTGTGACATAAACAGAATATGCTGGGGAGAGAGATATATCCCCAAAAGACTCACACTACTCTGTAATAGACTCACACTGCATGTGACTCAGTGCTCCTTAAAGACCCTGTTCAAGTGCAACCTTGACTACTGGTTGGGTGATTGTAAAGTCAACTCTGGGGTGGCACCTATGTCCCTCATGGACAAGGCCAGTTGATGCTGCTCACAAAATGACTTTCCTTACAATGACCATCCAACTTTGCTCAATAAGTGTACTTGTGTTTTTACACTGCTAGGCTTCTAAACATCATAGGGCCATTAGACTAGTAGCCTGTTATCTACATATGAAGCTATGAGCCTATGCACGTCTCTCAGCATTTTTTCTCCCACGTGGCCTGCTTATGTCATCTACTATAAGTTCACCTGCAGTCTTGTAAAAGTCAGATTTGTGCCACGATGCTTGAGTAACATACTGTGTTCTGTAGTCTGTGTCTAGCCAGAAGAGCAGAAGTGTGTATCATACAGTTATTGCTCCAGTCCCATGATGCTTGCACATTCCTACACATCCATTTCATGTAGGCCTCCCAACGTCTTCTCTCCAACATGCGCTGCTGATGTCATCCACTATAAGATGACCTGCAGCCATGTAAAAGTCAGACTTATGCCATGGTGCTTGTATAAAGTATTGAATCTGTAGCCCGTGTACTTAGATAGGTATGGGTTCTGTTCTCACTACAGTCAACTGTTTGTCTAACCAGAAGAGCAAAAGTGTGTATCTTGCAGTTACTGCTCCACTCCCATAAATTGACAGTATTTTGATACTTGCACAAGCCTACAGATCCATTTCATGCAAGCCTCTAAACTTCTTCTCTCCAACTTGCACTGCTGATGTCATCCACTATAAGTTGACCTGCAGCAATATAAATGCCAGATTTCTGTTTTTGGCACTTGCATAAAGTACTGTGTTCTGTAGACTGTGCACTTAGATAGGTAGGAGTAATATTTTCACTACAGTCAACTGGGTGTGTGTGTATGTACTTGCTTGGCAATAAAGAGAAAATTCTACAGCAGCAGGTGGGACATTGCTTTTGCCATCTTCCTCTCAACAGACTCTGGTGATTTGTGGAAGTGCAGTATACACAACAGGGCATGGTCAGAGATGTCCTGTAGTCCTGGCACAAGTCACCTCACCCTGTCAAATATAGATTTCAGGAATAGGGCTTTCAGTATATCCATGTACATTATGGCATGGTTTGTAGGACCTGTATATTCTTAGTATGAAATCCCTGTGGTCTGTCCAGCTGCTGCAGGTGTCTGGTTAGGTACATGCAAAAGGAAGCATTATAGGTTCATAGGTTCATAGGTTGATACTAGGCTATCTGCCCTAGGGCATTTATAAGCCTAGCCAGAGTGTGTTTGGCTTTCGCCACCCTTTTAGATTAGTTGGCTGTGCCTCTGTATTGTAGGTCACAGAAGGTAGCCCTTTTAAGGTTAGTTTACTGTACCTCTATCAAGCAGGGACACAGAAGAGATCCCAGGGGTAAACGTATGATCTCCCATCCACTCGTCAATATTTCTCTTGAAGAGGGTCAGTGAGGGGCTCTGCCTAACATGGGTTGGGATTTTGTTCCAGAGTGAGGGGAGCCTCTGGGATATGAATCTGTCCCTCCAGCATGTCCTATTTATTTCTGTGCTGAGGTTCAAGTCCCTGGAGCATGTAGCTCTAAGGGATTTGGGTTTCCTGAGGTGAAGCATGTCCATTAAATCTGGGTTGGACATGGCTTTTTATGTCAGACACAGATCGCTTCTGAGTAGGCAGTACGCAACTGAGTAGAGCTGGAGTTTCTTTAGCCGAACTGAACAGGGCAACTGTTAGAGCCCCTTGATCCTCTTGGTGAGGTACTTTTGGGGTCTTTCCAGTTGCTGCAGGTGTCGGGTAAGGTACATCCCAAATGGGGCATTGTATTCAATTATGGGCCTGATAAGTGATGAGTAGAGGGGCAGAATGATCTCACTTGATCTAGATGTGAACCCTTTTGTGATAAGGTGGGCTATATAGAAGGTCTTTCTAACCACTTTGGCAACATGATTGTCAAAGGAGAGATTGCTATCTGCTTGGGTCCCCAAGTCCCTAATTACTTCTTCCGTACTTAATGGATTACCACCTATGTGGTAATTTGTGGGCACTTTGTTTTTCTCAAAGGGGATGACTATGCACTTTTTGGCATTTAGCTTTAGGCCATGGTTCTGGCACCAGTTATCCATCTGTGTGAGACCCTTTTGGAGGATGCTTGTGTCAGCCGGAGAGTCAATTATGGCACCCAGCTTGCAGTCATCTGCGAACTTGGTCAGCCATAGTCCACCCATGTTAGCCTGTACCTCGGAGAAATATATACCAAACAAGAGAGGTCCCAGGACTGAGCCTTGTGGGACGCCACTTGTAACTGGTTTAGAGTCTGACATGGCACCTGCTATTCTGACCATGTGGGTTCTATCCCTGAGCCAGTTTGCAACCCATCTTGTGACATAGGGGTTGATATTTAAGCTGGTGAGCTTATAATGCCCAAGTGGGGTATTGTGTCAAAGGCTTTTGTGAGGTCCAGGTAGGCTGTGTGGACTACCTTCCCTTCATCTATGGCTTTGGTAACTGTTTCAAAGAAGTCAACCAGGTACAAGAGACAAGATCTGCCCTTAACAAAGCCGAATTGGGTAGGATTTAGTGTCTGGAGGTTCCCAATGTCTTTGTTTATGATTTCCATGATGATACGCTCCATAGCTTTGCAGACCAGGCTAGTCAGGCTTACAGGGCGATAGTTTCCGGGGTCTGTTGTGGCACCACCTTTGTGGAGTGGGACCACTGTTGCTGTATGCCATTCCTTGGGTACATATCCTGTAGTAAGGCTGAGATTGAACAGTGACTTTATATGAGGGTTTAGTTCTTCGTGGAGCTCATGTAAGACGCAGCCCAGGACACCATCTGGTCCCATTGATGCTGTGTTTTTTGCTTTGGAGAGGGCAGCTCTCACCTGTGCATCTGTGATCTCAGGAAGGCTACACTCTGTTGGGATAGACATTTGCTCTTTTGGGGGGGGAGGGGGAGATGTTTGCACTGAACCTTTCTGCCAAGATGCTGGCAATGTCTGTGGGTTCAGTGTATATTTTGTCATTTTGCACTAACTCAGAGCATATCTGGGAGTTGCCTCCCAGGTTTCTGACATAACTAAAGAAGGCCTTGTGATTATCTTTAGTGTCTTGTGCAATTTTTCTTTCGAAGCTGGCCTTAGATTATTTTATGAGGGATCATAGTTTCTTGCTAGTACTGATCAGAGATGCCTTCCCTTTTTGGGATTTTGCTCTATCATGTAGTAGCTTTCCCCTTCTGTTGTATAGCTTATTTATGGCCGGGGTCCACCAGACAGGTCTCCTGCCTTTGGAGGAGTGAGTCTTGGTTTTATTTGGGATAGCATGCTCCATGCATTCCTGTAGGTGTCCATAGAATGCTTTTGTAAAGGATTCTGCATTTTGGGCCGTATTTTCCACTGGCCCGGGGGCTTTGAAGGATTCCACCTCAGTTTTGAGAAGTGTGAAATTTGCTTTTGAGAAGTTCTTCACCGTGGTTTCCTTCGCTAGGGGTGGGGATGGAATATGGATGTCCAGTGAGATTAGTTTATGGTCTGATCTTACCAATGAGGGGTATACCTCTGGTGTGGAACATAGAGACCCTATGTTGGTGATGACCAGATCCAATATGTTTCCCCTCTTTTAGGAGTGGTGACCAGTTTTTCCATAGCATTTGAGTTTATAAATTCTAGGAACCATTGGGCAAGGGTGTTTGGGCTTGAGTAGTTTTCCCAATCAATGTTTGGGTAGTTGAAGTCACCCAATAAAATGGTGTTTGTAGAGACCTTCATATTCTCCAGTGTTCTCAGGAAAGCAGAGTGAGGTTCCTGTGTTTGGGAGGGTGGTCTGTAGCAGGCTACAAACTGAAAGGCAGCTTTGCCCACTGTTAGTTGCACATGGATGGTCTCCGATGTTTTGTGCAGTGCCACTAACCTGGAGGTGTGGGTATCTTTGATAAATATGGATACTCCCCCTCTTTTTGTGGTTCATTCTGAGTTTTGGGGCCGGAAAGCATGGTATAAAGTATAACCTGTTAGTGCTGGGGTGCTCTCAGGAGCCTTGAACCAGGTTTCTGTTACTGCACAGATATCGATAGTCTCCATACTGAGGATAGTCTGGAGTGTCTACATCTTGAGGTTTAGACTTCTGGCATTGAGCAGCATTATCCTTTTTTTTCTTTGTGTTGTCTATGGAGGTGGGTTTGTCTTTTGAGCCTTGCCTAAAAAGGGCACTATGAGGGAGGCAATAGCCTTTGCTAGTATTCGAAAACCCAGGGGTGACAGGTGCAAGCCATCCCTAGCGAAGCAACGTGACTTGTCGAGCATGTCATCCCAGGCTGACAGACACTGGATCCCCTTTGAATGACGCCAATACTTTAGCCAATTGTTAAAATTTATAATTTTGTCTTTATACTGTGGCATCATTCTTGGTGAGGGTAAGATATATTAATGTTCAGATGAGGTTTGAGTACAGTGCTGTTATATCCTCCTCAGATCTGGATACAATTGCCTGACTTCTGAGTTGCAGGATGTAGCTTTTCTATGCCACTGTGGACACATGGTCAAACTTCAGATTGCTATCTACATTCGTTCCCAGTTCTTGCACCACTGGTTTCAGCTTAGGAGGAGTATTGTCAATGGTGTATTTACCAGGAAATTCCCCTTTGCATATGGCACAAATCCTGCCATGTTCTGTATTTATTAGTAGACCATGTGGCTTTGGCTCAATCATTTGTGTGTGTTAGCTCCTCTTGTACTGTATTCACATCATTGGTGGACTCAATAATTGCAACCAATATGCAAGAATCAGCACACTTGGTAAGCTACAGGTCATAGTTTGTAGCCTGGACTGTTGAGAAATAGATTCCAAACAGTATAGGGCCCAGCACAGCTCCTTTGGGTACACCAGTGATTGCAACTGTAATGGTACAGGTTGATTCAGCAACTTTCACAGTATGTGTTCTGTTGGTGAGGACATTGATTAACCATCTCATGATGTAAGTGTTAATCCCCATCTGGTAGAGTTTGTCAATGATTCCTGAGTAGGGGGGTTGTGTCCAACCCCTAGGACAGATAAAGATAGGTAGTGTGCACTGTGTTACCTTCATGCAGGCCTATCACACAGAAACAATGGGTTGTGGCAACATCACAGATCACCTATAGCATGACCCAGAACATACAATTACCTAACACGGTGCGATATACACTTCAACACACCCTCCAGATGGACTATGTTCCTGTAGAAGGTTATACATTTTCATGCATCCATCTGAGTGTGCTGGTGACAACATATAATGCACACATGTATAGACACATCCTGACTCTCCTGATCTGTGAGGTAGACCAACGTGTTATCATGAACCTTTCCTAAATGGACACTAGTAATATCCCAGCTGTGTGCAACAGACGTGTGAGTTTCTGATACTACAACTATGTCTGTTACATCTGTTAGATGTCCTCAAAGAACATCATCCTGTGGAACTTAAAAAGGCCAAGGCATTCAACAGGAGTCCACACTGAGGTATTCTATCCACAATGACAGATGTGGCCATCAACACCTATTTCACCAAGTGGTTAGAACAGTGGATCACATATGCAGCATCTAAATATGTCAAAATGTATGAAGTGACCTACATCTTGTGTTCAGTGATCAAGTGTCTGCATCAGGGCTGTCTACTAGGCCCTTTCCTGTCCATAATTGAAATCACAGACATCAAGAATGACATACAAATCCTGTGTCTCAACAGCTGTCTAGAGAACTACAGACTGTGGACAATCATTGACTCCAACTATGATATTGGTATTATACAGACAATATCAACACACATCAAAAATTGCTGCCACAGCCATGACAGCACATGAGATGAAAAAACAAACTTGGGAATTTTTTTTTTTATTATGCAAACAAATGCACAAACCAAGGAAAATCCAGATGTCACACCTTATCAACAGACCAGTTGTTATGTGGTCTGTGTCATGGGATCTATGATGGAATGTCCACTAGCATGTGTCCATGGTGGTGAGCACCCCCTTGCATATAACACAACTACTGAATATGTGCAGGACATCCACATGACAGGCCATAATACCTTAATAGCTCACAGCCTTCACCACACTGATACTTGAGTGCAATGTACCCTTTCTCATGTCCCTCCATCCACATCTTTCAATGATGTGTTACTGAAGTGTACCACCTTTGTCACTCTGAGCTGTTACACATCTATTTGTGCATACCTAGGCATAAGTTTTGTTGCATAAATATTACTGTCTGATGGCATGCAACCCCGATCAAGGTGTAATACCACAGGCATGTATAATATCCTTTTCAGTGATACACTCATAACATACACAGCGGTTTAATGGCATTGCCATGGTTTACATTTGTGGTAGTGCGGATTGTGCCATATATATCTCTGCCATGCACACCAGTCAACTAGCCTGTAGTGATCATAATATTAAGTGTGTCTCCTCACACCTCCTGCATATGTTGGTATCAGAAGAGTGTGCTTGATTACACTCATAGATTGATGAAATGTCCTAATAGTTGTACAAGTGTGTTGGTGCAGAACCATCTATGCTCACTCAGAAGCACATATGTTGTATCAGAGACATGGGTATGACTGGTGCTAATATTCAGATATTGTCCATAATTGTATGTGATGTTTTTTACTGTTGGCGATGAGTCTGTATATGTGTCCTACCTGTTGGAAGCCTCTGCTGACAAACACAGGCACACTCAGGGAAATCACTTGGCACAGTTTCACAATATACACCCAATCCCAATTGTATTTAACATCCATGATGCATGTCCTCTCCATTGTTTATATCTGGATGCTTATATCACACAGACATCCTCCACTGTTATGTCTCCTTGTGTGACAGTCACATCATATACATTTGTCACTGTGCAGTCCATTACTGTGACATAGGGAGATGTGATTACTGTTCCTGCTGCAACTGTCTTCCTTTTACATTTCCTCATGTGCAGTACATTACAATGTTTCACCTATCGTCCTTTCGGGTGTTCATCCCTAAACTTCATTGGTGTGTCCATATTCAATAAACACACTTCCCCCTGACTGTTTATTATAAATGGCAGTCCATGTACCCTTACAGATATTGACAGAACTTGTACAGACTGCCTGGAATGGGATTCCACAGTAGTTATCACTGTATACACTGTCCTGTGCCTGCAACATGTACATTAATATATGAAAATCCCTGGTGGCCCTGTGGCATTCCATGCAATCCCACTAGCCTAGTATGCTGGAATATACACATACACTGTCCTGTTCCCGCAACATAATACATTAATATATGAAAAACCCTGGTGGCCTGTGTAGCATTCTGTACAATCCTGCTACCCAGTATGCTGGAGTGTACACATACACTGTCCTCTCCCTGCAACATAATGCATTAATATATGAAAAACACTGGTGGTCCTTGTTGCATTCCAAGCAATCCTACTAACCCAGTTTGCTATGCTGTACCTCAGTTCTCTATCTGTTTTGCTTTACACTGTTTCCTGGCTACCACAAAACCCTGCTTGCTTACATCTAAAGGCAAGCCACAGCATTAATTTTCAAAAAGCGCTGCTGCTCACTTGCGCAAACATGTAGACTCTGTGTAGGCTTCGCACAAAGCCTACACGGAGTTTATTGAATCCTAGGGTTAATTTAGTCTGTACAACATTATGCTAATAACCATTATCCCTGTAGCATTTACATACTAGAATAATCATAGATTTACTAGCACATATTTTCATTTAAGTGCATGTGCACTGATACTGATTCCACAACTGTAAATGCCTAAATAAATTGTGCTAGAATTCTTGTATCTAATGCAGTAATACATGCAAATTACCTTAATATAAAAATACAACAACAGTAATAATTGAACTGTATTACTGATCATATCATTGCAAAGAATGCAGTGATTTATGTAAATATTCAGCCACAATACAGAATTATTGAACTATAAATTCTGGCTGCAATCTAATCTCAATGTAAATATTGGTTCTTCAGAAGGCAATCTGTTTTGTTAATGTTGTTTTGAAAAGCTGTTACAGTTTTTTGGTCCAGATTTTGGATGAAATGGTCTGGTTTTCATACCTGGTTAATTAAGTCAACTAAATAACTGAATAAATAAATACTCAACAACCTGCCAGCAAAGCCTACCTAATGAAGTTCCACATTCTGTTCGCCGGGTAGTGCACATATGATTCAATTATATTACATACTTATGATCTATCACAAAATAAGCTCATCTTGCAACTTTTAAAAGTAGATGAAGAAAAAATGATCTGATGTTAAAGTTGTGCATTGCAGTCTGTCCAGTGCTGCCATTCCTCTACTTGCTTTACATTCAACAGCTTAGTAAAGTTACACTTATTGCCATTTATAGGTTCATAGTTTAGTACTAAGCTAACTGCCCTTGTGAGCCATTTCAAGCTTAGCCAATTATCCCTTGTGAGACTCAAACCCTGCACCTTGTGTTTGTAAGGCAAACACCTTAGCCATTATGCCACCCTCCCAACCCCTGCCCTTTCAAGGTGCTTATCTGCCCTTTCAAGCACCTGTGGTGATTATTTTTGGTCAAGTGCACCTCTTACCTTTTATACCTAAAGGTAAGTTATAGAAAAGTAAGCAGAAGTTGGACATTTGCATGGAACAATTGTGTAGTAGTAGCAGTGGGTCTATATTAGTTCACCAAAAGTTTTTTCAGTGAATACCTTTCAGTCGACCCCTATTCAACAAAATTCACTTCTGCGATTCACTGAATTAACTAAGTGCAAGGCAGTAGTTGGCCAGCTACACAACTGTGCCCATTTCCCCACTGTAGTGTGATCTCAGAATTGGTATATATAGTTGGGGGGTGTGGTGGGCGCAGTCCCCCACATGGGGGTGTTGGGGGGTGAATCCCCCCAGTTGGGTGGGTTTGATTTTGACAGTTGTGGGTTCCATTGTGTTGTGGGGTAATTGTGTCTTTGCCCTTGCTAAATTCTGTGAATCATGGAAGTGAATTTTGTTGTATAGGGGTCGATGGAATGGTGTTCACTGAAAAAAACTTTTGGTGCACTAATATAGACCTGTAGCAGTAAGTATATTGCTCACAGTGCCTGAGTTTCCAGTTTATTTCACAGTGGTGCTGCTTTCTAAGTTGAATCTGCACATCCTACTTGTGTTCACCTTGACAAGTGCTCTGGTTTCCCTTCATATCCTAAAAGATGAGCCATATGTGAATTGGTGACCCTTCAAATTGACCAGAGGTGTGATTGCTAAGCATGCGTATGTACAAGCATTCTGTAATTGGATGGCATCAAGCCCAGGATCTATACCTAGTGTCCAGTGAATGTGGCAATAAGTTCTGTCTCTCCTCGGACCCTGAAGTGGATTAAGCAGGTAATCAGAGAATGAATGAATGGAAATTTATTCATCACTTCTACATAAACTATGCTTGTGTTTTTCGATTTTTCTCTGGGACTAGTCTGATCTATTGTTTTGCCAAGGAAAACTTCTGAAAGATTTAACATGGGAAGGAACCTAAAAGACGCATGCTTAAAATTAATGTATTTCATTTTTTTGAGCAGAAAAGCATAAATAAAACACTGCATAGAATAAATATAATTTATAATAAAGAGCTGCTACAGTAAAACTATTGTTTTGGAAACTGGCATGTGTTTTCATTTGGGACAGAAAATATGTCATTGCCAATTTTCAAAATTACTCTCCACTCAAGCAAGCTATATGATATAAGCTGACAAAAAAGGAGATTTGGCAAAAAACTTAATTCATAGTTAATATGCTGGCACCAGAATGACAATGAAATTAAGATTTAACTTTTCTGTGCTGTTTCTGCTTAAACTGAATCAAAACAGGGAAGTCACCAGGCTTCTGCATTTGATTAAACATTTCCTTATAAAAAAACACGTACAACTATGATAGCTGTAAATCATAGCTGTTTGCCGTACAGACTCTCATGCTCAATACCCTTTGTTTGAAAAAAAAAAAGCTTTTTAAAGGGATCATTTAGAATTCCATCAAATTTCTCATGCCACATGTACCAAATTGCCAGGGGAAACAACATGCTCCCATTACCGGGATGGTATTTGGTATTTGTGCCAATAAGTTTCAAGTCTCAAAAACCTTCAATTCAAGCAGATTTGTTCTTCAGCTGATTATGAAGAAATTGATTACAGATTGAAAATATTATGAGAAGTATAAACTAAGTATATCTGTGCATATGTGCTACTGTAAAAAAGGTATAGCATTTGATGCTCTCTGCAATGGCTAAAGAAGTAAGTAACATCCAAACACAGAGTGACTATTATGTCGCAGAGGCATTACTCTATGCCTCCAAGTAGTTCAGTAAACTCATATTTTTTTAATTCAAAGAGCGTTGTCTTTAATTAATTCAAGCCTAAATATGATTTTTTTTAATATATTCAGCTCACACCCATAGCTCCTTATGGCATCCATACCATTTTTGGGTCTAGCTTCTTTAACTAACCAGCTTACCAGTTAATAATAGATAGTATTTGAAAGTGCATGGAGTTGTTATCAAAAAAACACTATGATTCTTAATCTAGGATGTGCTGCAGTAGAGAAATGAATCACTGTTGGCCACATTTTCATATTTTCATATCAGTGCTTATATTTTCTTAACAGAGCCCTGGATATTATTAAGGAGTAGGGTATGATATGCCATTGTGTGAGACAGGGAAATTCATTGTTAATTGTCCATTTATTTCACACTATATCTGAAATATTGCTAGTTGTTTGTTAGTGATAGGGGAAATAAGGAAGGTTTCCATATGACTTGCAAACTGTTACTCGACTTCAGATGAATCGTTAGATTTGTTGAAGAAAACAGTCAGTGCTAATTGCACTGTACATTGCACATCTTAAGTTATATTCAGAGATATGTATATTGCTAATTATACAATTAAGCATATATTTTCATATTTCTGTAAATATCACAGCAAACATGGAGGATTTTTTGTTGTAATTTGAAAGGTTATGTTTGGTTAAAAATGTTCTAACAATATATGTCTATATTGGACAGTTTCTAAGATATGAGGACATGTTTGTGAAAATTTAGCAAAAATATAATTTGGGGTTAATGTACATTATAATATGTTATAGTATTTATGGAAAGACTGTAAATGCACTGACTTATCACTGTAAAGAACACTTCTTACTGCTAACATTGTTATTTGCATGGTTTTAATAGCTTTTACTGTTCATAAAATGTTTACATTTATCTATCTTATCCTTTTTAAATTTATTTTTCATAAAATGCTTAGGAGTGTAAGCTGTGTGTAGGCTTCTATAGGTGTGACATTCCACACCACATAGGTGTTAATGAATTAAAAACATTGAATTTTACTACCGGATAGGTAACAAGGCCCTTGGATTTGTGAGCAGAGTACAAGAAGTGTAGAAGTACACACAACAGAGTATGCCACTGGCATTACTACATGATTCATTAACTGCATTATGCTGTACAAATGTTCCCAATAATTACACGATTCATTAACTGCGTTATGATGTACAAATGTTCCCAATAATTACACATGAAAAACACACAAGAATTGCATGAGCACATAAATTGACCATGCTGCCTCCATGGCATACAATGATACTGACACATGCACAATGGTGATCACATAGCAGTGATAATATGCTAGTGATGGGCTTATGTCGGTTGCATGGAAGGAATTTATAGTCCAGCATATTGATATACCATTAGTTACTGGGCACAAAAAATATCATCCCTAAACTGCGCATGAGTAACACATATAGGTATACAACATACTGTCATTGAGTATGGCAGAGCAAAAGCAAAGATCAACCATAGGCAGAAATGAACTTTAATCAAAAAGAACTAGAAAAATGTATACAAAATGCCACTGCAAAACTATACACAAAATGTGTCATACTACCATTTACAGTAGGAACCCCTCTCGATCTGTGTGTGTGTGTGGGTGTATATATATTTATACATAGTTGTCCTCTGTATGATCGAATGTTCTTAATGTTGTGTTTAAAAATGGCATTAAGAGTTGTGAACATAAAGAAGACAGAACACTATAAATAACGAAAGTTCAAAAGTTCAAGAAAGGAAAAGTATTTCCTCCTGCACCACCTTAGTAATGGGAGCTAACCCTAACCCTATTGCTGCCTCTTCCCCCAACCCTAACCCTACACCTTACCTTAATAAAAACCTTCCTGTAACACTGTCACTATTCACTATGCAAGACACACAAACACACAAAAATCACACTAATAACATTACATCTATCTCGTTTGCTAACCCTGACCCTAACTCTAAGATACACGCATGCATACACAAACATGCAAAACCTATCCCATCACTCTCACACACACTCACAAATGCTGCTGCCCCCTCAACCCCACTCATGTTTCTTGATAAAACATTCCTTTGGAATGTTGACTGTTTGGCTAACCACTACTTCGATATTAAGCAGCACCCCTTGCACTCGTTGACCAAGAAGATATTCAACAAAATAACTGAAACACACACACACACACATATATATTTATGCAGGGTGTTAGGACCTGTCACGGGTGGCATCTGGCATCTTTAGGAAAGGTGATGGCCTGAGTGGTCTGACTGTTGGCATAAACACACAGAGATGGATGATGCCATGCAATGGTCACAGCACAGGTCGTAATTATTATCACCAGCATATCCCAGTGGCTAGATAGGTTGAGTCATGATCTACAGTGTAGTAAGTCCTGGGTTTGAGTCCTGAATAGTAATGTTTTGGGATGCATGGCTAGGCTTAAAAAGGCCCTTGTGGTCATTAGCCTAGTAGACACCTATGAACCTATGGGTGTGCTGATGCAGAGTGTAGAGCCTTGCCACCTACTGGCATTGATGCTACTCCAAGACATCAGGCACATGCTAGATTCCACAGGCCCAGATACTAAAACCAGCAAGGAGGTCCTCCACAAGTAGCAGTTGTAGTAAAACTGGAAAAAATGCATGGAAGTAATCTTACTATATGGCTTCCTGAAGAGACTTTTGCCCTGCAGCATCCTGATGCATAGCTGGATAAAGCCCTGGCTACAGTACAACTGACCCTGGGTCAATTAGTGGCTCAGGAGACTGAAAGACCCATAGCTCTGGATGGGTGTGCCCATCCAGGAAGAAGGATGGTTAACTGGGCATTTTTGTCAGCAATCTCTGGTGGAGGCTGGAGACACTGACATAGGGGCATAACCTATGGAGGGGAATAGGGTAGGGGACATGGCTGAGCTGCTTCAAAGGTAGGGCAAAATGCCACATGTCCCCTTTTACATGCCCACCCCTCAGACATATCCACACAAATCTCTATGAGGGTGTAGGCCAAAAAAAGTGATAACTTCTCCAGCAGAAGGTGGCATTGATACCACCTCTGGATACTCTTAGGCTCCATAACTGCTACCAGCCTAACACCAAAGGTATCCAAGGGATTCAACAGCCAAACCAAGACTCAGAACAAATGTCCCCAGGAAAGACCACGATCCAACAGCTTCTCTTGTAAAAAATAGCTTTAATTGTAGCAATAAAACAAGATCACAGTGCCAACCCGATGATTAAGCGCTTTCACGTATTACCATATGCTTCATCAGAACTGATGAAGTGTATGGTAATACGTGAAAGCGCTTAACCATCGGGTTGGCACTGTGATCTTGTTTTATTGCTACAATTAAAGCTGTTTTTTACAAGAGAAGCTGTTGGATCGTGGTCTTTCCTGGGGACATTTGCTACCAGCTTAAATCGGGTAGGCCAGTAACGTTAATAAGAACCCGGCAGACCAGGCGATTGACAGGGGCATGGGATGGAAACTTGTAGAATGACATGGGTGAGTGAAAAAAAGCTGTCAAAAAAAGTCATTATATTTTCTGACCAAATTAAATGGTGGAAAAGGGAATATAAAAAATTGATGAAAACTGAGGAAGCAAGCAGAAGCTAGACCATAAATGAAAACCTAAGGAATGTGCAGGAGGTAGGTGAGAAAGCTGGGGTAATTTTTTTTTGTGGGTCAGGTGCTCATTTTGTATATATATGTATATATATATATATATATATATATATATATATATTTATATATGGTAAGAAGGTCAGGGTAGATGGCAGAGGCACACAAACAAGCAAACATTAAAGACAGACAAGACTGACAAGGGAGATGCTGACACAATGAGGGAGGAGAGCAAAATGGTTAAGGAGACCTTACAGAATCAGAGGGAATACAATGGTGATGTAGAGGACTGGACAAAAAACAGGAGTGGGCATAGATACAAAAAGATGGTAACACCAGCACATGGGATAGGATGGGATAGCACAGCTACTGTCCCTGCCAGCTGCAACTCAGTAGACTCCCTCATCACCAGAGGCCGCCTCAGATCATGAACCAATGTGGGGTAAAAGCATGACCCTTAGAACTGCAGGAAAAGGTTCACTAAACGGCTGATGTACGCATCTAGCCTTAAGTGAATAAACTCTCCCCATGATGTCAGTAAGCTGTAGGTGAGTGATAAAGCTGTCACCTCCACTTGCACTGCTAGCTGCAGGTATTGCAGCATCAATGTATAATGAAGAGAAACAATATAATAAACACAATAAATTTATGTAAAACAAAGACTAGTGAAAAAGAAGATAGGGGAGAAACAGAGAGGTACAGATACAATGACAAATGCAGCTCATGTCTATCTTTACAACAAATACTGTACTTGAAAGGACAACAAATACTCACTGCAATTTATCAACAATGGCATAATAGTCTAATAAGAGGGGGGAATCAAATTGATTATCATCAGCTTTTGCAATGTGAAATGCCACTTACTCTGTTGATTTACTTGTACAACCCAACTACAGTCCCACTTAAACAGACAGTAACAGTGTGTGAAAAAATGTGCAGATAAAAAAAAAAATTAATCATGTAAGTACTTTAGTAGGAATTATAATCCACATCAAATTACAAATAATAGCACAATCATCAACTGAGTGGAAGGGGGTTGAACCTACTACCATTAGCCCATGCAGTTTGAAAGACAAAAACCTAAACATTGTGAGCTACTAGTATAAGCCATTAGTATCAAGTAGCCACAAACACACAGCAATGGCATCAGACAATGTATATTGAGAAAGCAGATCCATGAGAGTTTACAGATACAATCATAAAAAACAGATCCTGCTTAACTTTCCTTTATAATGTTGTAGGTGCTGTAATCAAAAGTGCAAAAAAGACACACTCAATGATGTCACAATAGACAATAATGGGAAAAACAGACTCATAGCCATCATCACATACAGTCAGAAATGTGCTGAGCTACTTGTACAATTCTACCAAAGCATGGACACACACACTCACACACACACACACACACACACACACACACACACACACACACACACACACACACACACACACACACAAAGCATCAAACGGTAATACTGCTGCCATTGCACTATGGAACTTAGCACAGAAGTGCCAGTAGTATACGAAAGTCTATTCTGTGTCAGGCTACATCTATACTACTTGAATAGATTAACATTTAAACTTGTAGTTTATGACACAGGTAAACTCATCCTGATCCTCTCTAAGTTGCTCTATTCGTCTGCAATAGCATCTGGGGTTATGGTGAGAGAAACAGGAGTGTGCAAGATATGTGGATGTCACACACTGTCAGTGTGTATGTAGAGGTAGGATAAGGGTGAATTACAGTACATTGGTGGTGCTTCAGATCTAACACAGGCCTCCCACTGGCCAAGAAGGATGGAATAGATTTGCCACGTCACTGCAATGATGGCAACATTGTTTACCTTTTCATGGGATGCCAGTTTTACATGTCACTGCATGTGTCAATCCACTACAGGCCTCATTCTTGTACTGAAAACTTTCATAGGTCTTCTCTAACCACCTGTAGTCTTTGAGAAGGCAGTACAAGAAGATTTTTGTTTCTTCCAGACACTCCTTCTGTCCCCTCAATGGACCATTCCCCTCTCCCTGTGAAGACATGTTGGTATACCCGAGAAGCACAGAGAAAATGGCAGATACTTTGGGCCTACACCTGTACTCTGAAGTAACAAATGGAGTGTAATATTGGCAAAGCCCTACTGCCCACCTCACTCATGTGTGCTAACCCTAGCCCTTACCCTAACCCTAACCCTACACATTAGATTCTAAAAACCTTTTCCCTAACAGTACCACTGCTAAGACGGCACCCATCACACGCATCCCACATGCCCATCCTACCCTGCTACTCTGTCAGTCACCTGAGTCACCAATCACAAATCCCTGTACTTCTGTAGCAGTCAGCTTGTTACAGTCTAAAATGTGACAGATAACTTTTTTTTTCCGCTCTTCCAACAAAGAGCTGTGGCAGGGCTGGGTCATGTGTCTGGAAATGGAATGTCTGCCTGGGAAGGGGCACGTGTTTCAGACTGCTGTGAACAGTCTATCAGAGCTACCACTTTTTTTTTTTTTTTTTTCAGTTTGAGAAAGGGGGGTGGAGCACTAGTTTCCGGACCAGCTTAGGGCATTGGTTGAGCCAGCTATACCTCTGCACACGTAAACACACACATGTATGAATACACACCCCACAGCAACCTGTCTGCTAAACTCCTTGGTACTTACCTCTAATATGACCTTATTCATTAAAAGTAAGGGATGAATGTAAACTTTTGACTCAACTAATTCAAACAGCTGAGCAACTCCCTTTATCATCCATCTGCATAAATACCTTACTGCAAGCATCTCCAGGGGACAGCACATGGTTGATTAGCATAGGCTGCTCTCCCAGAATGCCTCATTAGCATGCAGCTCAGCCGAGGAAACAGCCCACCTTGGTGATTCTATAGATCACATAGAATCATTTCAGAGAATCTATCTCTAAATAGGAAAGGGTTTCTACCTTCAGGGAAATGGTTGAGTTAGGGCTTAGTGCTGGCACTAGCCCATTCTAAATCTGAGGGGTGGTTTCTTAGATGTGTAACTAAACTATGCCAAAGAGTTTAGACTGTATGACATGCATCGATCTCACAAAAAAAGCATTGCTAAATTCATTGCATCATTATCCATTAGTTTGTTTTCTTAATTTAGAAAAAGGGTAGATTTATTAAACCTGTATTTAGCTAATTATTATGGGTCTATATCAGATTGTCAAAACCACCTCTTCATCGACCATTATTTGTCAAACATTGAATCCATCAAAAATCATTTCCATGAACTGTTTCCCACGATAAGTAACCAGTGGGCCATCATCAGGAATTTGTCCTTTTCCCCACTGTAATGTGATCTCGGAATTGGTATATTTAGTTGGGGGGGGGGATACATTTTGCTGTTTTTATTACAGTCGGTATGTTGGCCATCGTGTTACTTACTGTGGGAAAGATTTTCACCGTAGTGATCGTTCAATGGATTTACATTCTACAAACAGGTGTCATTGAAGAGGTATTTGACCTTTTGTAGTTTAAATAATGTAAAAGAAATTTACACTTTTTATACTTCTTCATTCAAAAAGAGACCCACTGAATAAGAATCCAGAATTATTTATTTTTACTGTGCTGTAATAAGGATTACAAAATGGCAAACTTTGTATTGAATGCATGCTAGAGTGGAGAACATTACATCTGTAGATTAAATATATAGAAAGAACTGCTGAAAAAGTCAATACATAGAAAAAGATGCTACTTTGTATTTTTTAAAAGAACTTTACTCCTTCCAACTATAATACACTATTTTTTTTTTTTGCCAAAAGGAATAACAGGATTCTTTTAATCAGGGAGTAGCTAACATTGCCAGACTAATCAAATTTCTAGCAGTAGTAATAGATGCCATGACATTTCTGTCAGTAGTAAGAAATGCTGTGGCATCTCTGGCAGTAGTAAAGTATGCCATGATATCCCTGGCAGCAGTAAAAGATGCTGTGACATCTCTGGTAGTAGTAAGGCATGCCGTAATATTTCTGGTAGTGGTAAGATATGCAGTGACATCTCTGGCAGTTGTAAAACATGCCTTAATATCTATGTCAGTAATAAGAGATGCCATGATAATTCTGGCAGCAGTAAGAGATGCTATGATGTCTCTGGTCGGATTAAGAGATGCCATGAAATCTTTGGCAGTAGAAAGAGATGCAGTGAAATTTCTGGCAGCAGTAAGAGATGCCATGATGTATCTGGTAGCAGTAAGAGATGTCATGACATCTATGCCATCTCTGGCAGTAGTAAGAGATGTTATGATATCTCTGGCGGTAATAATATATGCCATGATATCCCAGGCAATTGTAAAACATGCTGTGTTATCTCTGGCAGTAGTAAAACATGTTGTAATGATATCTCTGACAATAGTAAAATATATTATGATGTCTCTGGCAGCAGTAAGAGATGCCATGACATTTCTGGCAGCTGTAAGAGATACTATGATGTCATGTCTCTGGTAACAGTAAGAGATGCAGTGACATTTCTGGCAACTGTAAGAGATACTATGACATCTCTGGAAGTAGTAAGAGATGCCATGACATTTCTGACAGCAGTAAGAGATGCCATGATATCTCTGGCAGTAGTACAACATGCTGTAAAGACATCTCTGACAATAGTAAAAAAAACTATGATGTCTCTTGCAGCAGTAAGAGATGACATGACATTTCTGGCAGCTGTAAAAGATACTATGATGTCAGTTTTGGCAACACTAAGATATGCCATGAGATTTCTGGTAGCAGTAAGAGATGCTATGACATCTTTAACAGTAGTAAGAGATGTTGTGACACCTCTGACAGTAATAAGGCATGCCATGACATCTCTAGCAGTAGTAAGAGATGTTGTGACATCTCTAGCAGTAGTAAGAGATGTTGTGACATCTCTGGCAGTAATAAGGCATGCCATGACATCTCTAGCAGTAGTAAAAGATGTTGTGACATCTCTAGCAGTAGTAAGAGATGTTGTGACATCTCTGGCAGTAATAAGGCATGCCATGACATCTCTAGCAGTAGTAAGAGATGTTGTGACATCTCTAGCAGTTGTAAGAGATGTTGTGACATCTCTGGCAGTAATAAGGCATGCCATGACATCTCTGGCAGAAGTAATATATACCATGATGTCTCTGGCAGCACTAAGAGATGTTGTGACATCTCTGGCAGTAGTAATATATGCCATGATGTCTCTGGCAGCAGCAAGATATGCCATGACATCTCTAGCAGTAGTAAGAGATGCTGTGATAACATCACTGACATTAGTAAGAGATGCCATGATGTTTCTGGCAGCAGTAAGAGATTCTGTGACATCTCTGGCAATAGTAAGAGATGCCATAACATCTCTGGCAGTAATAAGGCATGCCATGACATCTCTGGCAGTAGTAAGAGACGCCATGATGTCTCTGGCAGCAGAAAGAGATGCAATGGCATCTCT
Organism: Protopterus annectens; assembly: GCF_019279795.1. Classification (NCBI taxonomy): domain Eukaryota; kingdom Metazoa; phylum Chordata; order Ceratodontiformes; family Protopteridae; genus Protopterus; species Protopterus annectens. The sequence continues at coordinate 1,433,307,500 of NC_056731.1, read as the reverse complement.
AGCAGTAGTTCTTTTAAAGTATCACCCTGAACTGCTTGAATGAACTCATGTGACACTATCGGATGTCATCATCTGTTTCAAAGTATGAGATATTTACAAAATGTTCTACCACCTTTACCCTCTTTATTCGATACCTAAACATTATAGTACAGTACTGTGTAAACAGAAGCCTTTGTTCTAAAGAATAGCACAACACAGCACAGTCATTTTACATAAAAACAGAAACTGTATTTCAGCCTTTCATTGCTGGGTGACAGGCAACAGGAATATCAATCAGTTGTCATGGTGTTGATGAAGCAATAATGACATTTAAAAATGTGTTAAACATACGGTGGAAATAGTGCAATTCTGATGCTCAGTGGCAAATGCAAAAAATTGGGAAGTGTTTTGTTTCTTTCCTTTTGTTTTAAGTCCACAGGACTGGCCAGTTGCTCCCCTTCCTTCATCCATATTATCCACTTGTTCTTATATTGTGGTGAGACCCCCTCCAGCTCCTTCCTTCCCAGGTGGAGGCAAGATACAATAGTTAGGGAGTAGACAAATCTGTGGATCCTCCAGATTGTCCTATCTCCACCCTTTCAGCAGCCAGTGAGCCTCACTATAGCTATCTCAGCACTTCTGCACATGCATAAACTGTTGATATAGGGGTCTACTGCTTGCGGTACAGGGCACACAAGACTTGTCTTGAGGTTATGATTGTCAGTGCAGTGAGTGAAGCTGCCTGTCTGCTGTCCTCCTCCATCAGGTACATGCAGTGGCTGTGCCATTAGCTGAACTAAGGTAATGTGGGGTGCATTGAGGACTTTATCCTTCTGTACCATGGGGCTGAGTCAAAGCAAAACTGGTTGAGAAAAAATATTTACTTACAAGCTTACAAAGTGAAGCTATCTCAGTCATAGGATTATTTCTGCTAAGAGTGCCTATGTATCATTTAAATGACACAATTACAAATAGACATAAATAATATAAGGAAAGACTAAAATGCTCTTTATATTGATTTATTTATTTTAATGATTAAAATGTATGCTGTTGACATGACATGATCATTTACAATGTGAAATTAATGCTTCAGGAAGTTCTTGTGCTGGAACATTATGTCTGACCCTCTCCATTTCAAAATCATAACAACTTCATTGTTGATACAACTCAAGTAAACAATTTGTTAACTGAAGCTTTAGCATTGTCCTTGGCCAACAACTGCATAATAAATGCTCTTCTTTGTAATTTGGTTAATATTTATAGACCCTATCCAGGATGCTGTCTCTCTTAAAATACAGCTATTCAGCTTTTTCTTCTCCACATCTGTCATATATCTTGAAGTTTTCTTTGTTGCCACTTTTATTTGTATTAAATGTAGAATACTGAAGAGTCTGGGAAATGAAGATTGAAATAAGGAAAGATACAGTTAATGTCTGGGAAATATACAACGCTGACAATGTGAGCAGTTCTCATTGCTGATGTAGAAATAAAAGGGATATGCTGGCTATTTTGAAGTAAACTCATACATGTTAAACTTCTCAGAACCAGAGCCGCAAGAATAGAGTATTTTTTTCTGATACATAAATACATTAAGCTGTTTGAATAGCATTGCATAGGATTACAGTGTCCACACTACCTTTGTACCCATAGCACCAGAGTTCCCCAAATAATGAAAAAGGTGAAAGATACATTTTATAAGTCTCATGCTTTGGGGAAAGGAAAGTCAGAGATGAATATAACTAAGCTAACACTTTCATACAAATATAGGGCATATACTTTGTTTTTCAGCAAAAACGGCATCAGACTGTTCATTAGTCATCCAAAGATCAATGTGGTTTTGCTCATATGTGGCAGATTTAGGCTGGTGCACTGACTTCCTACCATAGTTGATATCACACAAGTTAAAGTGACACCAGGATTTCCTGTCTTCTGATGAAAGAGCAGACCGATAATTTGCATGCAAGAGAATACACATGATGTCTGAGATAAAAATTCCATGCCATATAAGGAGATTTCATTGCTAATCAGTTTCAACATTTTGACCCATCAGTGGTATATAAGTAGTGATACATAGTTAGATATGGGTAGACTGAAATTATGTTTAAATATACATTTCTGGTTAGCAGAATCATGCTGAAATATCACTTCAGCCCTGTATGTTTTTATACCCAATCATGTGTTATTATTTTCCTTGGATGGTTTTGCTAAAAAATATAAAAAAAATATGAAAAAGCTACATTCCACGCATATTTCATAATTTATTATCAGCATAATACTATGCCTCAAAAACAACAGCCACATAAATTAATAAGGGTAAAAGACCATTAGCCAAATCTAAACATTTTAGAATCATGGCAACAAACAAATATTCCTCACAATGTAAAATATGTTAATTTAATTTGCTCAAAAAACAAACAGAGCTTTATCAGGAAATACACAATTTGAGGTTAAATATGTGTTTGCAGTGTTTCAATTGCTTTTTAGGACTTTTATCTTGTTATCTGTCGTTATATTCTTTCTGCAGTAAATTGCCGAGTCATAGCTAACATACTCAACAACAGTCCATCTGTGATACTCTTGCTGAAACCATTTTCTTTGTATTGAATGACAGCTGTCAGAAGCCTATTCCATTCCTTGGCTTGCGACATGGGATGGTGTAACTCAAGTGTAGTTTAAATCTATACAGAAAGAAAAATAAAAGCTCAGTGAATAACAGGCATATTGCATGATCAAATATCACTGATCACAGTACTACAAACATAATGGAAATATTTAGGAAGCTCACAATAATGTAGACACGGTCATTGAAGAAAGCATTTTAACAAGTATTTCAATGCTCTTCAACTTTTTTGTAGCTGCACTGTACAGGGGAAACTTATCTCAGTTTGTAGGAAGGAATGCACTTGGTGCCCTGTGTGTCTGTATTATATTGGTAGGGTCTTTAGGAAGGCATATATTGAAGTTTAGATGTTTAGAGATGAACTCACTGTTTATTTCAATGAACTGCATTCCAACATTTGTACAATTCCTGGAAGAAAATCACGAAAATCTTTTATTACATTCTCTTAATCAAGAAGCTGACATCTCGCCATTTAGATTTGGGTCTTTGTACAACAGCACTGAAACATAACCATCAGCCATACTTTTCCCTGAGATGTCACTTGATTCAGTCACCTTCAATTGTAATCTAACATGAGATGTTACTTAAACAAGTAACCTTCAACTGTTAGCTAATACAAGATATCACTTGATTCAGTAACCTTCATATGTAATCTAGCGGGTCCCCTTCGAATGGTCGACATTTCACAATGTTGACATTCATATGGCCAAGACCAATTAATCGACATTTGAAATGTCAGCCATGGGGTACCGGCATCTCCCTACAGTGAGGAATGGAAAGATTTCTACTTCCGCACTGTAGTATGATCTCGGAGTTGGTATATTTAAGTTCCGGGGCGGTGTGGGGGGCAGAGCCCCCCCCACAGAGTGTGCAGGGGGTGAAGCCCCCCTGCTAGCAGCATTAAGGTAAGGTTTTTTTTTTTTTTTTTATGTTCTACTTGTATGGTCGACATTTCAAATGTCGATCATATGGTCTTGGTGATATGAATTTCGACATTGTGAAATGTCGACCATATCAAGTAGACCCAATCTAGCATGAGATGTTACTTGATCTTTATAATTTCTCTGCATTATTTCATTCCTTTATTTCATTAGTTCTTGAAGAGATTTTTTTTTTTGGGGGGGGGGTATCGAAGCATACAGTTTAGAGTTCATTTTCCATTGAGGTTATATGTTTTTTTTTTTTTTAATTTCTTGTTTTTCATTCTATGAATGAGTAAAAATCACCTGCTATATGCTAACCTGAGAAGTTTAGCATGACTGCGCCTGTGGTTCAATTTGCTCATTAAGTTCTTTACAAAGTTTAAATGAAGATGGTAGGGGTTCAATACCCCTCAAGGTTTGAATGTTTTTTGTGTCTTGTCTGCTTCCAGTGTGCAAATGTGTAGCATTCCTATGATATGAGTTTTCCTGGTGCTTTCTGCATGGTTCACTTTGTAAACACAGTGCTTGACAAAATCTCACTGCAGGGAGTAATGGGTTCATATCCTGTTGGGATTCATTTTTTTTCATAAAATTTACATTATATTACATGTACACTAATAATGATCTGATGATGTCAGGACTGGTGTTGTTCAGTATATCAGTTACTTTAGTATCTCTTTTATCCTGTCTGAGTTTCACATTCTGTAAGTTAAAATATTTCAGATTGAGATCTGTGTGTATGTGTCACAACCCGTTCTCCAATGTGTTCTACATTCCGGATTGGGTCTACATCTCCTTTTGCAGTCTTCCATCAGTTTTTTCTTGCTTTTGTTGCCCTACTACTAATTCTGCACTCCATTCTTAGAGACCCCAGAATCAGTCTTCCATAATGCATTTCTCTGCCTATCTTTTGCCTTGAGTGATAATAATAGAACAGCACCTTAGCATTACTATTTGTGGGCAAAGTTTAATGACTACTAAACCAGAAAGTCACGCATGGTCATTGTTTACAACAGTTTCCCATACTTTGCTTGACCTGCAGATTGGTCTAACATGATCTTCTCATGTGTCACTACTGTGACAGCGATTAGGAGCTTCTCATCATGCACACATACTTGGACACATGCTTTTATTTAGATTTTCTGATTTTCTTCCTCTTAACTTTTCTTTGAGGAATACTTGAAGGTTGCACAAATTTACAGCAGTATGTTAGCGGCTATACATTTGCAAAGTACTGTTGACCACTGATGCATCTACATGTTCAGTGTGCGTTCATGCTTGCATGTGTGTGTGTGTGTGTGTGTGTGTGTGTGTGTGTGTGTGTGTGTGTGTGTGTGTGTGTGTGTGCGTGTGTGAATATTTGGGATATGTGTATTGCTGACATATTATGTCAACTATGTGTCAATTAGTGTGATAGAGTTAATTTTTGATTCAGATACAAGGTAAAGCTGCACAGAGGAACATCTCATTAGTGTCTCATGTTTCTGAAATGAACACTGTGCTGTCAGACCCGAACACACTAGTGTTTTCCCTACCAGCTCATGTTTCATAGTAGCATAGGTTGGAACCTGTGTACACGCACACACACACACACACACACACACACACACACACACACACACACACACACACACACACACACACACACACACACACACACTCACACACATACAAATACACATGACCAGACACAGTCTAAATATCAAATTTCTGTCATAATATAGTGACTTGGCATTGGGGTGTCAGGGAGAAACTTTAAAATATTGCTCATATAAACTTAGAAAGTTGCTAGAATAATAGGTTTTGATTAAAATGCATTTTCTGAAGGATATGCTGTCTGAAAAGCATATCTATGCCATTATTTAGTGACTTGAAGATGGGAGCAGGAGCAATTTTTTTTAAATATTGCCTGTATAAACTCAGAAAGTTTAGAATAATAGGTTTTATATTTCTATGTATCAGGACTTTTTTTTGCTCTTTTGTTTGTTTTTTTATTATTTTTTTGTTTTTGAATGCTCTTCAGATCAGATTGGGGGGTGCCAAACAAGGGTCTCCCCAGGATTCCAAATGGCCTAGTTACACCTTGGGATTGCACATTCCTTACAGTGACTCTTGACTCAGGCAAGACAGATGTGTTTTCTGAAGAACTCATTGGATCCATAGTCTACAAGTGACATGATTCAGTGATACATTATGCTTCCCTCCACCCAACCTTATTCTACTTCTGCAGATGTTTCTCCCACATCTGCAGTCCAGAGAAGGGGGCAATTCTAAAATGTATATGGGCAGTACTGCCATCATCGGATTTTAACTAAAAGGCCACTGTATGCATGCCACTGGACTGTGCTTGTTGTGCCCCTCCCACAGCAAACAGAACCCACAATACCACAATCACAGTTATTGCATCACTAATCTCAGTAACCAAACATGTAGTACTCACAGGATTATCACAGTATAATACACACATGATAGAGGTAACTGTCTGATACAGGGCACCATGGCATTTATGCAAGAGCTGTGAGTTTAGTTATCAACAAGTACAAAACCTCTTAACACTTGCATATCGGCATACCTTAGGTGAAACCCACACAGTCCCCTCCTAAAACTTGGTCTATGTTAAATGCAAAGTATACATGGAAACAAACTTTTGAAGCATGTTTTACTGAACCTGCTGGATAATGTCCCATCAACCTTCTCTGCCATGCCAGTACACACCTACTTCTATAAAAAGTCCCTCACTCAGTTGCACTATTGCCGGCATTTGTACTGATAACCTTTCAACCCTACAGTATCAAATGGTCACATTTGTCATAAAACAACACACAAGTAAAGCATTAGCAGCTTGCAGTAATCATTGGACAATTTCTAAATAAAACATTACACTTTGCAATATAGGAATCTTCCATGGATTCAGTGGTGCTTACTAGGCAAATGATCTCAGGGGTGTTTTTAAGGATGTCAGTGCTCCCCATGTGGGGATCAAATCCTGTAGCTAGTGCCTGTGTACCCAAGGAGAATGGATTGTCTCTCCAGGTACAAGGGTGAGCATGAATTGTTGTTGTGTTATTGATTATTTAGATACATTAGAAGAGCTTAGCAGTAGCACTATTATAGTTAATATATTTATAAAGAAAAAACTCTGCTACAGTCTTTTCTAAAAGACAAACCCAGTATGTCAGGCGGAACTTCTATGGACTAGGCTTGTAAAAGCTTCAGGGTCATTAGCCTAGTACACACCTATGAACCAATGAACCTATGTATATGATGTTTTGCACACCCACATGCAAAGTCTACATGTTTGTGGTGTGATGTTATGAGGTAGTGCCATCTTTGCCAACCGGAGTAGGGCAATACACTAGTACATATGCCAGCATAGCTAGCTGAATTTTTTTAAATAATTTTGTTATTTGACTGTCACACTGATTTGTACAGATGTTTGAGTTAAAAATATATTTGTAAAGTTACTTGTGTTGAAAATCCATCAACAGTAGGTCCTGCTGGACAGAAAGAATGTATGCATGTATATTAGGTTGTATTGTTTTACCTGATGAAATGTGTAGGTTTATCAGATAACCCTGGAAAGGTGAAAAGTTTGAACTTGTGTTTTAGGTTTCAGATGCTGCCACAGATCTTAGCAAAGCTTTGTGTGTGTGTTATTCCAGAGTCAGGTAACCAGAGGTGATGCATCCTTTACCCAGCATCTGGTTTCTTTGGAACTCTCACAGCAGCACTTTGGAACCTGACAGGAAATATTTCTGACAGGATATATATCTCATACACCCACACAGACAAAGACAGACATCATCTGGCTTTTGCTGTGTTAAGACATTCAGCACACATCACCTTGCCTTGCATCAGTCAAGGACATTTAGTGAGAATAGTTTATTATTGTTTTCTGCATATGTGAGATATTTTTTATATTTATGTGGTTGAAACTCTGTTGTTTATTGTATTCTGTATTCTCCTGTTTTCTTGTTTATTATTTATCATTAAATATTTTAATACCTTTCATTCTGGCTGGTCCTTTAAAGAATACTTTTAACATCTTGAGAGTACTTATGCTTGTTTTAGTGACACTGTGGCTGCTCCAGAAAGTCTTGCTGCTTTGGTCACACCCTACCATTTGTATTAGTATTCATTTTACACAGTATAACTGGGTACCCTTTGTAAGAGCCTTACAGTAGCTGACAGGTGGCGGCATGATTTTTTCAGAGTCTGACCAAGAAGGGACACAGCTAGTAAATCTGTGCTAGCTTTTCCCAGATGTGTATGTGTGTGTGAAACTCAAATATTCAAGTGTGTGCCAGCTACTGGGAACAGGGACACAGAGCTCCAAAGTGGTCAATGTGGAGTTTTTATATGGGCCTGGAGAGAGAAAGAGAGTCCAGCCCCAGGTCTGGAGCATGCTCCCTGTGTGCTCTTAAGGGAAATTGTTCTTGCTGCAGGGAGCTGCATCTGAAAAGACTGTCTGAATCTCTTAGTGATCATCCCTCACCAAAGTCAGCTGTGAGGATTGAGTCTCCTTGATTTTTGGCCTGGAGTAGGGACCCATCACACATGGTACTTACGCATTACTTATTTGCAGGAAGATAATGGGTCTGTATGCCTGGACACCATACCCACTGCCTCACATTGGCTGACATGCAAGATGGTTACCACATCCTTGTGGCATTCACACTGGCCAAGGCTGGGTGTTTGTGTACTGGGAGTTGGAGGTTATGGTGAAGTTAGGGTGGGAGTTCATGGGAGCACATGGCAACATATTGCCTTTGCATCATCCCACCTTATGTCACTTTTACCTCGCATTCCCCTGACATTTCTACTATACTCACGTTATGTGCCCAACTGCATAACAGAGTACCTTAGAGGGTTTCCCAAACACCTGCTGATAGCTGTCTCTGTTGTCAGTACTTAATTCCCCTGCTTGGAGTACAGCACAGTGCCATCAAGGCATGCTTGGTTGCATAAATGACAACACTGTTCAAGTCCATATGGCATGTCTTTGACCATATCCATTACACTATATTCACAGGGCCACAACCACCAAACACTCCTATAGCTTATTATATCCACAATCCCCATCCTACCAATGAAGCCTCAACCCTACCTCCACCCCACCCAATCCTGGCCATGGGGATGTGACACTGCGGACCTACTATCACATCCTACAACAGGAACATATGAGTATATGAACCTAGCAAGAACTACTGGATGAAGCATTGCAGTATGCCTATCACCTGAGTAGCACACCAGTAAGTAACCAATATGAGTTATCATTAGAAACATTCATACTGCTAATGTTGCTTTTTGTCTCTGTCTCCCACTCCCACTTTGTTACTATGCTTTTCTTTTTTATTTTACTTGATGGTTGTTGTTTTTTTTTTCTTCTCCATTCATATTAACATTTTCTGCAAAATCTGCCATGACTATGCAAGTGGAATGGCAATGCTTGCTTCCTCATCTGGTGCAGTTTTGGGGGGGGGGGGGTGACCTGAGCGCAAACTCTAGTGGCCTCTTGTTATAGATGAGCAGAGGGAAGTTATGTTGTTCATTCTGGTGATGCTTCCAGGGAGGGTCACAGTTTGTCACCTAGCAGAAGTTGGGAGAGCTGGTGGGGAGTTGATAGAATAGCAGCTTGAAGCCTACAATGACTGCCAGGAGAAGCTCTTAGTGCAACTTATAGTGTTGCACCTCTGCTTGGCACTGTCATTACCACCACACTTTCAGGCAAAGCTCAGTTAGGAGGGCAGTCAAGGAAGTGAATGACCACTTATTGGGTCTATTCAGGCATTGTAGGCCAAGAGCAGGGCAAGTTATTTTCGATATATTTTTGCCTGTTATGATTGTATATTCTGTCTAATATCAATGTAAGTTGATTTTTGTCAATATAAATTACTTATATTTTGATTTCTTCTTGCTTTTTACTCCTTGCATGATGATGTCTTTATTTTGCCATATGGTCTGGGTTGTGCCTGAAAAGGACATATATATATAAAATATGTGTGCATAGTGCAATTGCAGATCAGAGTGTATGTGATATGTGCTGTGTCTTTAAGAAGCATGTTAAAGACTGTACGTGCACATATAAATTCCAGACACGTGCACTCCCTAGTGCCATTTTGAAAGAGCAGCCAGAGAGTGAGCATACATGATCACAGTTGTTAGTTTGTGTATAAGTTACTTAAGTTAAAGTCAGTAAACTTCTACAGTGATGTGTTTGTACAAAATAAAGCTGCTTGAACAGAACCCACGAAGACTCTCCTATTGTGTCCAAAGTAGGAACGTGACATGGTGTCAGAATCAGGATGGCAGAGAATAATATTTAGAGCCATGAGGTACAGAGACAACAGTGAAGATACAACTAGAAGAAATGAGCACAAAAAGAGTCAGAAAAGAATCAAAGGTAATGAGAAGTTGCACAAACTGTTTATTTTGTATAAAAGATGAAAGGGGGCATTGCAAGGGCACAAACCACATTATTATGCAAGAGGAAGGCACAAAAGGTTTATTAACTGAGGGAAATGTTTAAAACAAAGGCAGTTGATGAAACAATTAACCTGAAAGCAAAATGAGCATGTTTAGAGTAAAACGAGCACAAGAAAAGTACAATGGGCATAAAAAGGGCTTAAACAAGCAAAATGAATATAATAAGGACAATGAACAGCACATTAAGCAAAAAATATAGCAAGACGACCACGTGTTCTGGCAATGTGCTGTGGTTTGACATAACTATGACTTTGTATTGTATCAAGGGCATAACTAAAGTTATTTGAAGTATCGAAAAGTGTGAAAAAGTGCTTACAGTGTGTGCTTATTACTGTGCATCTATTTTGAAGAGTTTATTTTGTGCAAGGTGCAACTATTCCTTGAAATACAGTATAGCCATTTTGAAAAGTTTCCTGTGATTGGGTGTGCCTATTCTCAAAGTGCTGCTGCTACAGAGTGTTTCTTCCACTGTAAAGAGTTGCCTAGCAAGGTACCATCATTTTGGTGAAATTTCAGTATGCTATGTACATTCTATTTGCAAAGTGCAATTGCTTCGAAATGTTATTGACTGTGGGGCAAAAGAAGCTCAGTTCATTTGCATTGTGAAGTTGTTTGAGATATTTCTTAAAACTATGATAAATTACTATAGCAATGCAATAATTACAAAGAAGCCCAGTTCATTTACACTGTGCAGTTATTTGATATGTTTTTTACACTGATAAGAGGTGATTTCTTGCAAAATTATATTACAAGAGTATTACAGTGCCAGAGCATTTTATTTCTCAAAGTCCAATTATTCAAAGGTACTATGAGTTTGTCTAACAACATCATTTCTAGAAGCCCAAAAAAGCATAAATTTAGAAGCACAAAGGCATTGAACAAAGTTACAAATATTGGCATAAGTTTCTAGCATGTGGGCATGTGTGTATGTTCTTGCTTATTTGCAAAACCCTTCACTGGTATGTGTTAATATGGCAGACAGATTTTGAAAGCACCTACCACTTGTATTTGATCAGAAAATTACAGAGAATTGGAGAGTATTTCAGCAAGAGTACAATGTTTTTATACAAGCAGCTTATGCAGACAGAGATGCATGCACCAGGGCACTCATTTTGCTAAACCTAGCTGGGACAAAGGCCATAGAAAGAGAGCATTAATTTGTGTATGCACCAGAAGTATATGAAGGAGAAGGTGAAAACCATCATATTGTTGTAAAGGCTAAATCAAGGGAAGACCCTGAGTGTTTGAAGTGCAAGTTCAGAGAAATGTGTAACCCCCAGACGAATATTACATTAGAGAGGCATCTGTTTTACATGAGAGATCAGAAACCGTGGGGAAGTTTTGCAGCTTATATAACTGACCTGAGAAACAATGCTAAAACATATCAGTTTGGTGACTTAAAAGATGAGTTGATAAAGGACAGGCTTGTTTGTGGTATTAATAATGCGGCTGTGAGAAAGAGTTTGCTTTGTAACTGCGATTTAATGTTGAAAAAAGCCATGGAGATTTGTCAAATTCCTGAGGTGACAGAGAAACATACAAGTATGCTTGCAGGTGACAAGAGCATGGTTTCAGCAAGCTCCAGAGTAAATGTAGATAGCATGAAACACATGGCAAACAGAAACAGGCCCAAGCGCATGGCAGCCACAACCCCTGCTGGTTCACCTGGGAAACCATGTAGCTTTCCAACAAGTTTTAAGAAGGGAGCAAGCTCAGCGCAGTAAAGGCATGAATCAGCAAAACCCAAATCTAGCTTTATTGTTAACTGTCACAACTGTGGTGCAAATCATGAGTCTAAAAGAAAGAAGTGTTTAGCATTTAGTCAACAATGTCACAAGTGTAAAAAATGGAACCATTTCCAAAAGTTTTGCAAATCAAGTAAACCTCACATAGTTGTAAAGAAAGGTCACACAAAAAAGCAAGTTGATCAAGTAGAGTCGAAGCAGTCAGCTTTCTATGTAGATGGTGTATTAGTGCTTGTTGAAAGAGTTGATGCTGTGGATTTATTAGCAAAAAGAGAAGTGGTTTGTACTGTCTAGATTAATGGAAAATCCAGAGAGCTTAAAGACACTGGTTCAAACTGTAATGTTATATCAGAAGACACATTTGCTAAGGTGATAACTAATGAACAACTCAATGTGGCTAGTAGTGTAAAACTTGTTACTTGTGGAGGTGAAGACATTCAAACCAAAGGCTCAATGATGCTTTCATGTTACTTGGCCAATAACTGTTGCAACTTGTTATTCTATGCAGTCCGAAGACCAGTACAGTCTTTATTGGATCTCAAAGATAGCTTGAGAATCAATTTGCTTTATTTTGCTAAAGAGGTTCATCACATAAGTACAGTTCTAAATTTTCTGAAGCCATTTTCTGGAGTATGCTGATGTTTTTGATGACAAGTTGGGAAAACTTCCAGTTGTGTATTCCATGAAGTTAGACCCAGAGATCACTCCAGTAGTCAGACCATTGAGAAGAGTTCCATTAGCTATGCAGGATAAAGTTAAGGTTCAGTTGGATAAAATGGTAACAAATAAAATGATAACAAGATGTGATTTGTTCAGTCACAGAACCAACTGAATGGGTGTCATCCATGGTGGCAGCTCACAAAAAAGGCTCAGATGAAATCAGAATATGCATTGACCCAAGAGATTTGAACAAAGCATTGAAGAGACCATATCATCCAATGCGCACAGCCAAGGAGGTCACAGCTCTAATACTGAATGCCTCAGTTTTTTTTTCTGTCTTGGATGCAAAGAGTTCATTTTGGCAAGTGATGCTTGATTGCAAATCCTCATTTCTAACCACTGTTGGTACTTTGTTTGGCAGATACAGATTCCTAAGGATGCCATTTGGATTAAATTCTGCAAGTGAAGTTTTTCAAAGTAAAATGGAGCAAATTATTTTCGAGTTATCCTTGTGTCATAATAGTAGATTATTTATTGGTTGGAGGCAATTATGTCTCCCAACTGTACAGATTGTCGCAGAATGTCCAGATTTTTGCCTCATATATTTGGTCTGTTTTTCATTAAATTGTGGTTTACTGGCAAATTAGTGGCAAATCATTAAAGACTGAAGTTAGAAAATAATGACAGGCATTTGAGTTTCAGACGTCATTCCCTTCAGAAAATCCATGATAAAGCAAAACCTGTTATTCTTTCACCTTTCTAAGTTTGTAAGTGCAATATTAAAAAGATGTCCCTATTTTTGGTCCTTTGTCCCACTTTTATTAAAGGCTTTGTCCAAATTTCTTGCTGTAAGAAGTTGAGAGGTATGGCAGGCAATGGTGCAGCAGAGCATGACAGAAACCTAAAGAAATTTCTAGACAGAGCACGTGAAGTAAACTTGAAGCTCAATCCTCTGAAGTGCAAATTCAGATTTTCAGAAGTTACATATGTAGGTCATTTATATACCAGTACTGGGTTGAGACAAGACCCAATCAAGCAAGCAGCCATTCTTGAGAAGTCAGCAGCAGATAATGTACATGCTCTGCAGCGTTTCCTAGGCATGGTCAAATATGTAGACAAGTTTATACCAGAGGCCAGTGAGTTGGCAGCACCTTTAAGGGAGCTAATGTGCAAAAATGTTGCATGGTCATGGTTAGAACAGCACCAGAAGGCATTTGAAGTCCTTAAACAGAAAAATGCCACACCACAGACATTAAGATACTATGATGTGAACAAACCAGTCACTCTTTCCTGTGATGCTTCAAAATTTGGTCTTGGCGCAGTTATACTTCAAGAGGTCAGACCTGTAGAATTTGCATCTAGAACAGTTACCCAAACTGAGATGCAGTATGCTCAAATTGAAAAGGAGCTTTTGGTAATTGTATTTGCATGTTCCAAGTTTCATGATTATATTTATGGTTGAGCTATTCAGATTGAAACTGACCACCAATCTCTAGTTACTATTCTAAAGAAGCCTATGTATTCTGCTCCAGTGAGATTACAAAGAACGATGCTCAAATTGTAAATGTACAATTTCAAAATGGTCTATACAAAAGGCATATTGCTCTGTCTGGCTAATACCTTATCCAGATTGTCCAGAAATATGACGGAACAGCTTGACACAAAGAATTTTGACCTTGACATGATGACAGTTCATAGTTTTTCTACCACTAGGTTTGATGCGTTACAAAATCACATGGTGACTCATCCAATTTTGCAAAAGCTCAAGCACTACATTAATGCTGGATGGTCATCACAGCAATCCAGTGTACCACCTGAAGTGCAAACCTATTTTCTTTACAGAGATGAATTGTTGATGGAAGATGACATTATTTTCAAAGGTCCTAAAATTGTTGTTCCTGCTTCCTTACAACAAGAATATATCCAGATTTTGCATTGTGGTCACCCAGGTCCTGCATCCACTAAGAGAAGAACAAGAGAATTGGTATTTTGGCCTTCATTACAGAAAGACATTGATAAAGTACTTTCTTCTTGTTCAGTATGCAATAGTACTAGACCACATTTACAAAGAGAACCACTTCAGCTAAGTCCAGTTCCTGAATTACCTTTGTCAACTGTAGCCACTGATATCTTTGAGTGAAACAATCAACACTACTTGATTTTGGTAGACTCTTATTCAAATTGGTTTGAGATTGATCTGCTACCTAACCTAACATCCAATGCTGTTATTACTAAGTTGAAACACCATTTCTCAGTCCATGGTAGTCCATACAAAGTTCTTTTTGACAATGGTACTCAATTTACTAGTCAGTTGTTTCAGAAATTTGCAAGAGAATGGGACTTTGTACATGTCATTAGCAGACCTGAATGTCCTCAGTCAAATGGTCTAGCTGAATGTGCAACGCAGAGCACAAAGCAATTAGTAGACAGGTTAAAGTGTGACAATACCGATGTGTTCTTGAATTTGTTTAATCTCAGAAACATACCCTATGACTATATTCTTAGCTCACCTACTCAAAGACTACTTTCCAGGCAAACCAGAACTGTGCTACCCATTAACTCCAGTTTATTGAAGCCTAAAGCTGGGAACAATAACACCATCAAGGCTCAGTTGTTTAAGAAGCATAATATCCAGAAGTATAGTTATGACAGATCGAGCAGATTACTTCATCTGTTGAAAGAAGGAGAGATGGTACAAATCCAGATGATGAAAGATTTTGACCCAATCAGTCAGATTACAGGCATCTGTGCCAAAGCAAGATCTTATCTGGTAGACATCGAGGGTGTAGAGTATAGGAGGAATCATAGACATCTTCTTCCTGTACCAGAATCATCATCACAACATTGTTTTTGTGATGTAGACTCCAAACCTAAAAGAGAACCAGATGTTGTTCCCATGCCACAGTATATACTAGAATGTGTTCAAACCTCTGATTCCATTCCTGAAGATGTACCAAACATTCCAAAGGTCAAGCATTTTTTTAGAGAGAGTGTTCCATTTGCTAAATCCAATTCTTAGTTTTATGTCACACGATGTGGACGAATATCTAAGCCCAGTGTTTAAATACTCAGCAACCTGAACATGACTGCATATATATATGTGTACCAAGTCTTGTACAATGCATAACAAAGAATTATCTGTGATAAATGCATTCCAAATAGGCTCATAATGTTGCATGATCTATTTGTCAAAGAGGGAGGATGTAGATCAGAGTGTATGTGATGTATGCTGTGAATTTAAGAAGCATGTTAAAGACTGTACGTGCATGTATATATTCCAGACCCATGCAATCCCTAGTGCCATTTTGAAAGAGCAGCCAGAGAGGGAGCATGCGTGATCGCAGTTGTTAATTTGTATATACGTTACTTAAGTTAAAGTCAGTAAACTTCTGTAGTGATGTGTTTGAATATAATAAAGCTGCTTGAACAAAACCCACAAAGACTCTTCTATTGTGTCCAGAGTAGAAGAGTGACAATGATCTTCATTTAAACTGCTCGAACTTTCACAAGTTCGATGTATTGGTCTCGACCATAAGAAACTCGAACTTGTGAAAGTTCAAAATTTAGAAGTAGACCCTATAATATATATATATATATATATATATATATATATATATATATATATATATATATATATATATATATAAGTAAACTGTGATATCAAGAGTGAAATACTCACCCTATCCCTCACCTCCATCCCGTTTGTTGCCCAGCCCAATTGTGTACCCTCTGTCTATATGTCAGTATTTCCCCCAGTTGGTCTTTGTTTCTGTGCCCCTTATTCCATACCTTTATAATTTTCCACTTTTTGCCTTTCCCTTATATTCTTCCCTAGCTATCCTCCTAAAAAAATATCTGCATGTACCACAAAAAAAAAAAAAAAAAAAAAAAAAACTTCCACTCCTTCCTACTTTTACATTTCCTGTGTATGTTCTTTTGCTTGATATTTCCCCTTTTTTGACTTTCCAGTTTATTCGTTTCCTCCTTATTTCAATCAATAAAACTGTATAAAAACATTACTAGGAGTAACTTAATGTGGTTTCCAGACATTCTTGCAGTATCATGAAGTAGACCAGATGCATGTGCTTAGATGCATGCGTGCTACTTGCTCACCACTGATATTTATGAAATTCCTACCCACAAGCCCAGGAAACATTCTCTCTCACTACCAACCCTATCATTTTTGTGAGCAGCCTTCTTAATTAGTTGCCGCTTAGACTGTAAGATTCCTGCTAGTAAAGTACATCCAGCCTACATCATGTTTCTTGGCAACTCTATGGTAGTGTTTGTATGACAGCTGAAGGCATGTTTCCATATCCCAGGAGATAATCCTAAATTGTAACTGAACACCATATTCAAACACTAACCTAATACACTAATATGCAGTGCTTTGAACACTCTCCCTGGGATTCATGAAGCTCGGCACAAGGACGGTTTTAGCCTTGCATCAGGCATCCTCATTACAGATGGTGCAGCAGTGCCATATGAATATGCATGAGGGCATGCCGCCACACCCTCGACGTGCACAGGAAATGTGTGAGAGTGCAGGGGATGTGTACAATTGCTCTATTTAGGCGTAAACATGCCCTCACAGTTGCACAACCTACTATGCTTACTATTACAGCCTGTCTCTAATAGTAAGCCAGTAATTCAGTGTCCGTAGAGAAATGTATGCTAAGCATATAAGAGTGTCCACGAACAGTGAAATAAAATTGAAGTAGTAAACACACAAGAACATAGTGGAATGTTGAGCCCCGTCCCTAGAACTTTCACAATTAGGTTCCCCGTGTTCCTATTTTACATTTGTATTGCTAAAATATCAAAAGTGTAAGCAAAGCGCAGTGTGTTTGCGTGTCGCTGCCCTCTGCCGAGTGTAGCTTACAAATCAAAATTATTCAAATAGAGAAAAACATGCAAAACCAATGTAAAAGTCAATAGTGTAGTGGTTATAGCATCCACCTAATGAACAAACATGCACGGTTCGAGTCAATAGCCCATATCATTTTCCATGTGGAATGAATGTCGTTTTGCTGTAAAACCAACATAATAACATGTAAATCTAAACTTGAGTATCGCATGAGATGTTTAACTAAATTTCATTCAATCAAAGTGGTACTGTCATAATGAATAAGGCACTAGTAAGCAGGTGTAAGCACAAATAAGCAGCAGTAAACATATATAAGTACCAGTAAGCAAGTCTGAGTGCGCTTGTAAGCAGTGCCCAGTACAGGAAATGTATATAAGTATGTTGTTGTATCTTTCGGCTTTTCCCGGTTAGGGGTCACACAGCAGAACTCCGGTCCACTAATGATTGGTAGTAGATTTTTACGTACCGAGTTGCCAGCTCTGACGCACAAGCTTCAACGAAGGTACGCCCATTCACGCATGTCTCCACACAGAAGACGCTTTAGCTGAGAATCGAACAGGGCAACATCTTTCTGTGAGGTGACAACGCTACCGCAGCACCACCACCACAGTAAGAAAGTATGTACAGATATATATATATATATATATATACTCACAACGCAGGCAGGATATTACCAGTGGGAGTAACATTGTTGATCTGCTAAGTCTGCTTTACAGTCAGAGGGTAGTCCCTGGTGGGACTACCCAAAAATTAATAAGATGATTGGCCATCCAACTATTACACAAGCAAGGGCAGGTATGTTCAATGACTAAATAGTGGGAGGGCCTGATA
>NC_056731.1:1433271889-1433284389 GCF_019279795.1 Protopterus annectens | reverse complement strand
GGGAATCTGGCCCTAATAAAACCGAAGAGGTGGGAATATGGCTCATAACTGGTTGTAGCATCCCCCTGAAGGCAAAATGGCTGGAGTGGGTGAAGGCACTCGCTTTAGAGTGCAGCGCTGGGGCATCCAGGAGTCCAAATTCAGGGTATGACTCCTGGTAAAGCACCATGACAGGAGACTACTGCATGGCCAGTACCAGGGACCGCAGTACAAAATGGAGGCCTGGGACAGTCTCGCCCGTGACCTCACTAGTGCCACAGGTATCCCCCAGACTGGTGAGCAGGTCAGGCACTACCATGCAGACCTGAAGCAGTGGAAGGGGGATATCCTGGAACAGTGGATCCAGGAAGCAAGGAAGATGCAGAATGCCCCAAAACTGAGTAAGTACTCCTTCCACTACTAGTTAATAATTGCCGAGCTTGTGTATACTATGGATAGGTATGCTAAATATCACTGTACTTCCCTGACAGCTGTAGATGAGCGTGCTGTGAACCAGCAAGCCTATGATGTTAGGCTGCAAAGGATGCATTTTGAGGCAGGTTAGTAAATAGCCTGCACGTACTGTCATAACAAATAAATGTAAGAGCCTGAGAAAGTGTTGTACCAGTATACAGAATAGTGTAATATGCTGTGAATAAAGGTGTAACCCCTGCATTTCTTCTGTTTACTCTGCAGTCATATGTTGTTGTACTGTTGCAGTTATTAAATAGTACTGTTGTAGTAAGTAGTGTTACCCACACTGTGGTATGCAGATACAATGTGTATGAAGTGCTGTATAACAATGTCAGAAGTGCAAACAGGTCAGTCATATTACACAAAATACATTGCAAAGCCTCACAACAATTGCCTGATAGCATAGTGTACAGTGATCTTAACTGTAATGCTTTTGTCACACACAGCAGGGCTTTGGATCCCAGCAGCGCTATTAAGTTGTATGCATAATCATTCCACACAACTGCACACAGTCTGTTAGAATGTTCAGAGAGAAAGCTGTATGCATATTTACACTTAACAACTGTACAGATTTTGCTAGAATGCTTAAATAGAGAGTGGTATGGATATTCATATCTCTCAACTGTTCCAATCTGCCCAGTATGTCCTGATAAATGGCCCAAATCACCTGCCTTTTGGCCTGTTCCCCTGACAAATTAGTGTGAAGATCCAAGAAATGTAGGCAGCTGTTAATGACATATAACTGACAGTCAGACTTGTACATAGTATGAGAATGTACATGCAAACATATCTGTCATCCCAGCATCTCACCCAAAGTGTATGACAGCAGTCTCAAAACATGTTGCATTAACACCTGCATCTTGTCAAGCCTGTACATAAGACACAGGTCCCATACATACTAATCTACAAACACACCATTGTACAATATAACGGTATTGGGTAGTGTAATAATACATGTAAGGGACAGACCACTGCAGTGACTATGAATGTTGTGAAAACTACAAGGATGTATTAGCTGTTAATTGAAGTCTCTTTCTCTCTCTCTCTCACCCCTACCATATATGCAAACATAACCATTTTGCACAACTCATTTGGTATGTCTACACTCCTACCCTTTGTTGGGACATATGTCCTATTGGTTTATAAATATTCACATCTGTTTCTATGCATGTGCCATGTTAAAATACACCCATATTGGTGGCCTGTTGCCATCAATGAAACCTGCATGTTGTTGTAATGGCCACTGTTTACCCATATATGCATGTGTTCTGCCTGCTCTGCAACTAGGTTATACCTGGTGCCCTGGGTAATGGGAATAGCTATACATGCTGTTATAACTAATTGTGAATGCTGTTGACTATCACTAGCCCATATCTGCCTTAAACATACTACAACATAGCTCATATGGGAAGGCTGGTCCCAGCGGACCCACCTGTCCCACCTCAGCTGGCTATGGCACCGGGCACCAGCACATCTGGGGCCCAGCCTGGGAACTCCTCGTCCGTTGGCCCTGCACCACCTTCGGGTTGAACCGCCGCAGGGGATGGGGCTCGACTCCCCTCCGGGATTGGGAGAGGATAGGAACCTGTCACCCATGGTACGGTCCGGGCTGTAGTGTGTAGGAAGCTTGACAGGGAGATTCGAGACTGCCTATGCCAGCTTGAGGGCCAAGTGGCACAATTAGAGGGTGAGCCTGCCTCTCCTACACAGCCCCCAGCACAGCCACCTTCTGGGCTGTAAAGGTGCAGTGGTGACTGCCCATGGGTGGGGACCTCAGTCCCACTGTATCCATTGGTGGACTCATGGTCTTGTGACTTCCACACACCCCTCCCTGTCCAAGCTGTTCTCCCCCACATGCGTCATATAATGCCACCGTACGTGTCTTGTTTGTCTTGTCTGTCATCCTACCCAACCTATCCTCCCTGATCATACCTACTCTCCTTCCCCAACATCCCACTCTCACCTAAACATAAAAGAAAAGAAGGGCAATCTGTTCCCGCAAAAAAAGCATGCTCCATACATAGCTGTCCATTTCGCACATGTGTCCACTGGACACATGTAAACATTTCTAAGTGGCATCACAACATACTATTGTTGTCCTCACTCCTCTCTCAGGGTTGTCAGTGTCCAAATGTCCCATCAAATTTATTGCATATGCACAGCCATTGCTGTAGAAGAAATGGACAGCTATGGACCTTCCCTACACCCTTCCTGCACATCCCTAGCTATTTTCCCTGCTGTCTTTCCCTCTTTGTGCCCCTTTTTCACCACTTTCCTATCAACCCTTTTTTCTTTTTTTTTAAAGAAATTAGCATGGGGGTAAGTGGGAGTAAGCACTTTTAAGCAGCAGTGAGTGGGTTTCAGCCTGTTTGCGCAGGTGTAAGCACTGCCTACACAGGTTAAGCAATCAAGAAGGTAACTGAGTGTAAGGAACTGTAACGAAAAGTAACCACTACTTAACATCGCCAAAGCCGTGCAAACCCGCTCACAACTGCTTAAAAGTGCCTTAATTACTCCGTATCCAACAGCCTTGTTCTGCCCAGCAACAAAATAAACAGACTCTGCAAGGCTAGAAACCAGAACCCTGCACACCACAGCTAATGTGATTTACCACTAAGCCATGGCAGATATACAGGCATTGGATGTTATCACAAACATATCATCCAGCACAGTCATTCAACAGTATAGGAAATATATTCCATCATGTAGATGTATGTTTGTGTGTTTATGTCCAGATATAGATACATACATATATATATATATATATATATATATATATATATATATATATATATATATATATATATATATATATATATATATATATATATATATATATATATATATATATATCAAGAACATCCCATGTGACAACAAAGCATTAAAAAGGAATGAAAAGGGAAACACCAGCAATGCCTGTATTATGTGGTGGTGTTGTCCATGTAATATCAAGACTCCTTCAGACAGACATGTGTCATTCATACACGCAAACATTTGTACATTGGCCAAATACATTATTCTGTGCATTTTATTTACATTAACACAACAGTTCCTGTCCAATCATTATGTGAGAACAGTACTCTTGCAAGGTGCTGTGTGTGACATCATCATCATGAAAAAGGTAAATGGGGTAACCATAATGAGACCAGTAGTGTACAATGGGGTCGTCTGCATCATGTGTACCTGGAACCTTTAGAAGTCATGTGCATACCAGGATCGTGGGCCTGAGAGACAGGTGTGAGGACAACAATAGTATGCTTTGATGCAAATTAAAAAGGTTACATGTGTCCAGTGGACACGTTTGTGAAATGGACAGCTATATATGGGCCAAATGTTGTTCTAGGAACAGATTGGCCTTTTGTTTCCGTAAGGTGAGAGTGGGATGTGGGGGAAGGACAGTAGGTATACTCGTGGAGGATAGGTTGGGTAGGATGACAGACAAGACAGCATACAGGGTCGGTATATGACACATGTGGGGGGATACACCTTGGATGGGGAGGGGTGTTCAGTAGTCAGAAGCCCATGATCCTCCAGATGGAAACAGTGAGATGGAGGTCCCCACTAACGAGCAGCCACCACTGCACCAAAAACAGCCGCAAAGGTGACTATGCTGGGGGCTGTCTAGGAGGGGCAGGCTCACCCTCTAAATGAGACACTCTGCCCTTGAGCTGGTGTATCTGGCCTCAAAACCCCTTATTGAGCCCCCTACGCACCACGTCTGGGACTGTATGATGGCTGACAAATTCCTGTCTGGACCTGCTCCCAGGGGGGACAAGCCCCATCCTCAGTGGTGTTTCCACCAGAAGGTGGTGCAGAGCCAACAGAGGTGGAGGTCCAAGACTGGGCCCCAGATGTGCTGGTACCCAGTGCCGTGGCCAGCTGAAGTGGGACAGGAGGTTCCGCCTGGACTTCCAATCCCATACAGCCTATGGTGTTGCAGTTTTAACACAGATATGGCTTAGTAATTAGTCAACAGCATTCAGGATTACTTATCTTCTTCTTCTTCTTCTTCTTCTTCTTCTTCTTCTTCTTCTTCTTCTTCTTCTTCTTCTTCTTCTTCTCCTTCTTCTTCTTCTGTTGACTGCTCCCATTAGGGGTTGCCACAGCAGATCAACTGTTTCCATTTCTTCCTGTCCTCTGCATCTTGCTCTGTCACACCAACCACTTGCATGTCCTCTCTCACCACATCCATAAACCTTATCTTAGGCCTTCCTCTTTTCCTGTTACCTGGCAGCTTTATCCTTAGCATCTTTTTTCCCAATATACTCTGCATCCTTCCTCAGCACATGTCTAAACCAATGTAATCTTGCCTCTCTGGCTTGGTCTCCAAACCTTCCAACCTGGGCTGACTCTCTAATATATGTATTTCTAATCCTGTCCATCCTCGTCACACCCAGTGCAAATCTTAACATCTTCAACTCTGCCATGTCAAAATCTGACTCCTGCCTTTTTGTCAATGCCACTGTCTCCAACCCATTTAACATAGCTGGTCTCACTACCCTCTTGTAAACCTTCCCCTTCACTCTTACTGGTACTCATCTGTCACAAATCACTCCTGGCACTCTTCTCCACCCACTCCATCCTGCCTGTACTCTCTTCTTCACCTCTCTTCCACACTCACCATTACTCTGAACTGTTTATCCCAAATATTTAAACTCATCCACCTTCACCACCTCTATTCCCTGCATTCTCACCATTCCTCTATCCTCCCTCTCATTCACACACATATATTCTGTCTTAGTCCTGCTGACCTTCATTCCTCTTCTATATAGAGCATATCTCCACCTCTCCAGGGTCTCCTCCACCTGTTCTTTACTCTCACTACAGATCACAATGTCATCTGCAAACATCATAGTCCACAGGGACTCCTGTCTGATCTCATCTGTCAGCCTGTCCATCAGCATTGCAAATAAGAAAGAGCTCAGAGCTGATCCTTCATGTAATCCCACCTCCAACTTAAATGCATCCATCACTCCCACCACAGACCTCACTGCTGTCTCACTACCCTCGTACATATCCTGTACCAGTCTTACATACTTCTCTGACACTCCCGACTTCCTCATACAACACCACAACTCCTCTCTAGGCACCCTGTCATATGCTTTCTCTAAATCCACAAAGACAGAATGCAACTCCTTCTGATCTTCTCTGTACTTCTCCAGCAACACTCTCAGAGCAAACATTGCATCTGTAGTGTTCTTTCCTTGCATGAAACCATACTGCTGATCACTAATCATCACCTCCCTTCTTAACCTAGCTTCCACTACTCTTTCCCATAACTTCATGCTGTGACTGATCAGTTTAATCCCCCTGTAGTTACTACAGCTCTGCACATCACCCTTATTCTTAAAAATCGGTACCAAAACACTTTTCCTCCATTCTTCAGGCATCCTCTCACTTTCCAAGATTTCATTAAACAATCTTGTCAAAAACTCCACTGCCATTTCAACTAAACACCTCCATGCTTCCACAGGTATGTCATCTGGATCAACAGCCTTTCCATTTTTCATCCTCTTCATAGCTATCCTTACTTCCTCCTTGCTAATCCACTGCACTTCATGATTCACTATCTGCACATCATCCAACCTTTGGATTCAGGATTAATTATAATAGCATGCATAAATATGACCATCAACCCAACACAACAGATGGCATACATTTGCAGAGGGAGCACAACACATGCATATATACTGCATGACATCTGTACAAAGTGTAGAAGACTTGTGACTGCAGCTATGAACAGTGCCCATTATTGGCATGTCACTGTGAGAACCTCAGACAGTGACTGTCATACCACTGTTTTATGTGACATATGTCCAATCAGGGATGCGATGGCAGTAACTCTCATCACTATCACCATGTACTGACTGTAATCATCACACTATGCTTCTGCAGTTCACAGATATGTGTTCAGTGAGTAAAACAAGAAACAAATGGTTCCACACACACTGACCAGTCCACAGATGGCCCTACAGATGGGGGTTCCCTCACAAACAGAGCACTGTCTTGTCAGTTTTAAAACATGCAGACTAGCCAATACCACACACAACTTGTTTAACTGGCAGTAGTCTCAATGAAGCACAGCTACACTTACATGCTGTAGTCATGTCTGGCACATCACCCTCCTGTCTTTAAGCTATTTTCCACTGTGTATGTTGTTTGCGGACTATCCAGATATCATCCGTGATGCTGTTTACCAAACACCAGATCCAGGGTCCACTCACAGTGACTGTCATGGCAAACACCAACATGATATTCCTAGATATTGTACTGTGTTTCCATGAGATTGGCTATGGGAACGTCACCACAGCTGTTCCACATGCAATCAGCTAGAGGAGGACTGCAAGAGGTGCAGAGGCCATCACTTGATCTTGACCATCACTTACAAAACACAAGCTGCTGCTGAGCAGGTGTAGAACTCCACATCCACCAGAGAGTGTGTGGGAGGGACAGACAGAGGCAAAGTACATCAGAGAAGTACTTGGAGACTAAAAGCTAAGCATTGTCTGTCACACACCTACCAGTACAGGAGTTAAAATCCCTGACTCACTAGCCATTACTATTACAAGTGTATGCAGTTACTCCATAAGCCACATAGCTGACATGTTGGTGTGCTGTAAGAACATATATGTGTGCTGGTGAGCAACATCTGCAACAGAGATATAGTAGACATACATTAGGTGTAGTACACATGGCTGTCCACATGAACAGCTGTCATTGTCAACACAACCACACACTCTAAGGGACTCAGACACATTGCCAAGCTCACAAATACACTTCCTAACTACTTAGTTTGCCACACTGCAGTAATGCACAGGTACTACATGCACCACAGGGGATATCCTGAGGTTCTATGGGCTAGGGCATGTGAACATGTCTGACATCAGTTGGTATGCCAATGGGAGTTATACTGGGTGTGACTGTGGTTGGGAGCATCATACCTCACACGCAGACACAACGTGCCAGTACTGACATGCATGTGTGCATTGCTTCATGGGTGTGTAGTAGTTGGCTGTGCAAGATGGCTGTACAAGGCTGGGTGAGGGGTAATCCTTGGCATCATGCCACCCAACAATGATGTGCAGTGTGGTTCAGGGGTGTAGTGTCTGCAATGTCCCACACAGATGGGTATTGTATGAACTGTCCTGTCATCCTAGTTACCATTGTGTATGGCCATTGCATTGCAATGCATGCCATGTCTGTGTTTGATAGTCCTTGACATGGACATTGCCTGGGATGTGCATGGCCCACAATAATGTACAGTGACATGTACATGTGTAACTGATTTGGCGCATACATGTTGTGTACACAGACTGTTATCATCAGATATGCCAATACTGGCCTGGTGTGGCAGGACCTGCTAATAGACAGCAGTTTGACCCTGCACCTGCATTGATAGCATGATACATGTATTCCCTGGTGTCAGTGGCATCTGTCCATACAGGGCATGTGCGTAAGGCATTGTATGTCCTTTGTAGATCACATTTGATGGCACCACATATGTTGCAGGCATCCAGTGGGGAACATAGTGAAGTCACATTGTCCACAATTATGTGCCTATTGTACTGTTGGACAGGGTGCCATGCCCTCTGCAGCCCACTGCAATCACACCATGCCTACTATCTGTCATCAATTTGCTGGGTACTAGCAACATAGCGGGATATTCTAGGCAAGTGTGTTTGTGTATGACACATGGGTTCAGAATGTATTCCGGGTAATAGTAGGGTTGCATACTTTTTTCACCAGGCCTTTTGCCAAATGGAGGGGTATGGCTTGCCAACACCTTCCCTTGGCTGATTGACATCTGTACTCATTGTGAAGTGGACATTGTGACTTATAATATGGACATCATATAGGAAAACAACAAAAACCACTCCCCAACATGTCCAGTGGTTAGACACTCACAGCCATCTCCACACAGGCTCTAACTGTCAAACACACACACACCTGCCATGTCTTGGAATAGAACCCCTACCTAGCTAGTTTAACACACTACAGCATGCACTATGGAGATTACTGGGTTACAGCAGTCCCAGAGGTGTATTTCTAGGTGGTTGACATCAGCAGGATTTCCAAAGGTGTGTATGTGAATTGTAAAGAGTGTGCATACTCTAAAAAGCATTGTTCCTTTCTCAGGCATACAGACACACACACACTTGGCCTGTCTGGGATTAGAGCACCTACCAAACTAGTTTATCACACTACAGCATTATGCAGTTACAGCACACACTACGGAGATTACTGGGTTACAGCAATCCCAGAGGTGAATTCGTAGGTGGGTGACTCATAGGTTTGTACTAAGCTAACTGCCCTTGCGAGCCATTTTAAGCTTAGCCAAGTATCCCTCGTGAGATTCAAACCATGCACCTTGTGTTTGTAAGGCAAACACCTTAACCATTAGGCCACCCTTCCAACCCATACATTAGCAGGATTGCCAAAGAAGGGCATTTCAAGTGTACTGCGAGTTGTACATGTCTGTTACTTGTGTGTGCCCGCTGTTTACTGTTGTGAAAACACATTTACACCTGCTTACAACTGCTTAAAAGTGTCATATTCAGTTCTAATTGACAGTATCAACAAGGCTTGCAGGTCTTGAATCCTGGACCATGCACACTGAGGTCACTGGACTTACCACTAAGTCATCTGGGTTGTATACATGTTTCGTGGATTTTATAATGCACATCTTACTACAGGTATTCCACAGTACTGAACACAAATAGGACATTCATTTTGTGTACATATGTACAGTACCCTTGAATGTACTGTACTCTGTGAAACAACAAAGACAAGTCTACATCTGTACAAATGTCATAACTAAATATATATATATATATATATATATATATATATATATATATATATATATATATATATGCACCTACGGGATGTGTACACACACACACACACACACACACACACACACACACATATATATATATATATATATATATATATATATATATATATATATATATATGCATATACACAGACACAGCTATAGCCATATATATATATATATATATATATATATATATATATATATATATATATATATATATATATATATCAGATGGTTGACAGTTCATATGATCGACACTCATTTGGTCGACAGTTCATTTGGTCGACAAGCAGATTTGCCCCCTTCCCCAATGTTGTGCAACCCTGGAGTTGATATATATAGTTGGGGGGGGGCAAAGCCCCCCACCTAAAATGCTTGTCGATCAAATGAACTGTCGACCAAATAAACTGTCGATCATTTGAACTGTCGACCATGTGATATAGACCCATATATATATATATATATATATATATATATATATATATATATATATACATATACACATGTCTAAACACGCTTTGTGACACAGAAGGGTTCCAAAGGAACTGACGTGTACACAAAACAGAGGCATCTCTCATTTTATAACATTAAAATCTTAATCAGTTCACCAGAGAAGAGGATGTCCTTGTGTATGTGGAGTTTGGGGGTGGGGAATGATGGCTAATGTAATACACCCCGGGGATTGTGGAGTTTGGGTGAGGGAATGATGGGTATGAATTTACACCCCGGTGACCACTTCTGTGTCACTGCTCGACAGTGGCACAGGAAAATAACATACCCAACTGTAGTCGT
Organism: Protopterus annectens; assembly: GCF_019279795.1. Taxonomy (NCBI): domain Eukaryota; kingdom Metazoa; phylum Chordata; order Ceratodontiformes; family Protopteridae; genus Protopterus; species Protopterus annectens. The sequence continues at coordinate 1,433,274,305 of NC_056731.1, read as the reverse complement.
TCTTAACTGTGTATTCTTTTCCATTCCTAACTATGTAATACTTTGCAGACTTCAGTCACCACAGATGACTACCATGGTGTGCAGCATGTTAAAAGACATTACACATGTGTATGCCTGGCTACAGGGTAGTCACACACACAAACACACACACTTGCCAGTATTGTGCATACACGTCTTGCCTATGTAAAGGTAACTAGTACAGTGGTATGCAGTTGGGGTATGTGCCACAGAACACATACAATTACATTTACTCTGATTTCACTTCTGAGCTGGGTGACATCACAGAACTGATTACTTGCAGTGCAGAGAGGGGAGTGGGAAAAGATAGGTTTAGCAGTTGACAAGGATAAAGGCCAGTGCAAAAGGTGGTATCTCTTTGGAATGCAGCAAAACCCACTGTCATGACAGGATGCAGACACAAATATACATACACGCACAACTACAGTCAGGCATTTGCTGACACAGACTCATGCATTTGCTGACACACACAAACACACTCAGCCATTTGTTGACACACCCACACAAACACACAGTTGCCAGTGGTGGGATCAGAACTCCTGCCTATGTACAGATCACTATTACAGCACTACACAGTTACAAGACGTGCCACAGATATTGCACATTCCAAGGCAGTCAGAATGCCCTTTAAAGATTGAGGACAACAACAGGGATACTGAGAGTCAAGATGTACATAGCTGTAAACCTGTGTGTTTAAAGTAGGAGTCCATTATAACCTGTATGCACAAACAAGACACATCATCTGCAGGTAAGACATAGGTAGGCCTGAGAGGTATAGTTGTAGCACAACAAGCCCTAAACTGGAGTATGCCCATCTGTGGAATGGACCACTACTATTACTATACAGGGTTACAGTGGTCATGCTCACACACATGGAATCACAGAACTTGTTTGGATGCATTGATTCCAATTACACACGGTGACAGTGGGCATGCTCATACACTTAATAGCACAGGGCCATTTGGGATGCACTATGACTACAACTACACAAGGTTATACTGGGCATGCTCATACACTTAGAAACAAAGGGCTTGTTTGGATGCATTGACTCAAATTACACAAGGTGCAGTGGGTACGCTCATAAACCTAGTAGCACATGTCTGTTTGGGATGCACTCTGTTTCTAACCACAGAAGGCCACAGTGTGCATGTTCATACACTTACATGTACAGAACACTTTGTAATGGACTCCTAATGTAAACACACAGGTTTACAGCTATGTACATCTTACCTGTCAGTATATATGCACATCATACTGGTTTAATACCAGATATCTGTACGTGGTCCGTAAATTATATATCTGTTTCTGAGCTGTGTAATACACATGCATACATGTACATGAATTACTGACATATATATCTTAAGTATACACAATCATGCATGTGTTGACGTGACAGACAAAAGGTTAACTGGGACACACAGGCGGATGCTACCTACAGCATGTGTCACACACCTTGCTGCCCTGAAAGGCATACATTGATAGAAGGTTGTGGACATTGGTATTATACTTGGAACAGTGGCATGTGCAAGCATAATTTGTGAGCCCCATTGTGTAATGGTACTGAGGTGCAGGTGTCAAGATGACCTCTCCTGGCTGTGTTAGTAGTTATCATTATTAGCAGGACCGCTACACTAAGTATATCTCACATTGGTCATATACACAATGTCTGCTGCTGTCCATCACCTTAGATGTAGCATTTGCTACCAAGCACATTATTGCCACTCGCAGTGATGTCATGGTATGAGTGGCAACTGTGAGACCAAAACAATGAGCCAATGTCCTGTTGTTATTATGAGGTTGTCCAGTGTCTGTCATTCCGGGCTGTCATGACTGAATGACAAGCCTTCGACACAGAGCATATGCATCCTTGTTTCATGTGAGTGTGGATAATACCTAGGTCGCATTTACCCATATAGTCACATTCCAAGGCAAACATCCTACACACAGAAGTAACACCCTGATACCTACAAGACAATTGCACTGGATGCTTATGCTAACCAGTGCTAGATGTGTGGCTTTTGTAATCCATTTGCTCAATGTAGAACCTACAATGGGGAATACTGACATCTGTGCAGTGAGGAACACCTGGCTGAAGGCTCTGTAGTGCACAATTGCACAAGCACCATATAACTCAGATCCAGATATGTGGGCCATAACACTGGTACAGACCATACCAGATGGTGGTGTCCACATATTCATAAAGGCTAATTTCATGGAAAGACCACTACTCCGACATAACTCATCACAGATGAGTCAGATACAGGTGACAGTGGCAAATGCTGCATTCTAGGTTGTATCCTAATATACATAGACCACCTTGTCCCCAGACTACCAACACACATCCATATGTGGTATGACATAGTATGGTAGACCACCAGATAACCTTCGATTGGTGGAC